>NW_027497379.1:0-50712 GCF_021521415.1 Bidens hawaiensis | reverse complement strand
GGGCAGTAGGAAAACGATTTAGGACTTGTATCTTGACTATAATATGTTTACTTGTTCCTTAATTCTCTCGATTACGCTTAATATAAACGATTTTATACCATAAACGAACAAAGGAAACGAGATCGAGTTAAGAATCTGCCTAGCACTAACATAGCGCCGTGCGGACGGCCCTAGGCCTGCCGTCGCGCAGCGCTCCGGCCGCCAAAGGGTTGGTCTTTCACACTTTGTCACTTTTAGTCCTTTAAGTTTGATATTTGTCATTTATTAGATCTTTTATGATATAGCTAGGAATATAAACCATAAATGAAACATGAAGGACTTAATGTAAACATTAGGAAAGTAGATGACTCATAAATGAAAAGTTTTATTAAATATTTAGATCCGAATAACATTCATACGAAATAACCGAATACGATAAAAACCCGAAATGTTACACATTTGGCCCAATATTCTGGATCTACAAGCCTGAATGCAAAAACCCAATTCCAAATTTATTTCAGGTTCGGTTTTTGTTGCGAAAAACATATCAGGTATGACAAATAGCGCGAAACTAGTGTTTTTCAGCTGTTTTAGTATAAATTTATAAAAACATGTTATTCTTTTGTAAAAATCCAAAATATTTTCACAGATCGCTAAAAACATTCCCACTAAGTGTTTTGTAAATCTTTTTCGGCTTAACGGATGATACAATGCTTGGTTTGCAACTATCTTTCGGGTTTAAATCTATAGAGGGTAGTTAAACGAGCATGTTTTCGTTTAACTTGTTTGCTATCGAACTAAGGACATAATACCAATATATTAGCTTATATTAATCGTATATTACTTATAGATGCCCCCCCCGGGATATCTGGGTCATAACTAGACCCATTCGGTTAATCGTTCGATCGTTACGTAATAAGCGTTTATTTGCTTAATCTATAAATACGTAGTCAGGTGTACCTGGTTTTGGCTTAAATGTTACATTCTCCCCCTGTTAGAAAATTTTTCCCTGAAATTCAATTGTTCAACTTTGCCTTTATTTGGAAATAGGTGCGGGTATTTCTTTTTTAATTCGGATTTTCGCTCCCACGTGAATTCGGGTCCCCGTTCTGAATTCTACCGAACTTTGACCAGAGAGATTTTGTTATGTCTTAATTGTTTGATTTTCCCCTCTAGTATTTCCACTGGTTCCTCTACGAAGTCTAGCTTTTCGTTTATGTTTAAGTCTTTTAGTGGCACGGTTTCGGTTTCATCAATAAGGCACTTTTTCAGGTTCGAAACATGAAAGACATCGTGAATAGAATTTAACTCCAAAGGTAATTTCAGTCGGTAGGCTACAGGACTGATCTTAGAAATAACTTCATACGGTCCAATGTATCGTGGAGCTAGTTTACCAGTTTACAGAGTCGAATGACGCCTTTCCAAGGGGATACTTTTAGGAAAACTTTATCGCCTGTTTCAAAGGATAACGGTTTTCTATGAATGTCAGCATAGCTTTTCTATCGGTCTCGGGTGATTTTTAATTTGTTTGTGATTTTACGGATTTTGTCAGCGGTTTCTTGAATCAAATCAGATAGGGTGATTTGGGTGTCTCCCACTTCGGTCCAGCATAGTGGAGATCTACACTTACGACCGTACAGTGCTTCATATGGTGCCGCTTGTATGGTACTGTGATAGCTATTATTATATGAAAACTCTACCAGTGGAAGATGTTGGTCCCAATTCCCACCAAAGTCTAGGACACAAGCGCGTAGTAAATCTTCTAGAGTTTGGATGGTTCGCTGGAATTGTCCGTCGGTTTGGGGATGGTAGGCGGTGCTTAGGTCAATTCGGGTTCCCAAGGCTTCTTGTACAGCTTGCAAGAATCGAGAGGTGAAATGGCTATCACGATCAGAGATGATTGAAACAGGTACGCCGTGTCAAGATACGATTTCGTTGATGTAAATGTGAGCATGTTTTTCGATTGTGTAAGTGGTACGAATTGGAAGGAAATGTGCGGATTTGGTTAATCGGTCAACTATTACCCATATTGCATCGTTTCCTCGGGAGGTTTTAGGGAGTTGCATTAAAAAATCCATGGTAATTTGTTCCCATTTCCATTGCGGTATTTCCGTTTGGTGCAACATTCCTGAAGGTTTTTGATATTCAGCCTTAACCCTCGCTCAAGTTAAAACATTTACCACACACGTGGCTATATCCTTCTTCATACCGGGCCACCAATAATACTCCTTCAAGTCTTTGTACATCTTATCTGTTCCTGGGTGAATGGAATACTTGGACTTATGGGCTTCGTCCATGATCAAATCCCGCAATTTGTTAAGAGTGGGAATCCAAACTCGGCTTTTGAAGTATAAAATCTCGTCGGCTCTTTCTTCAAAAGTTTGCTCGTTGCCATGTAAGTCTTCATTCTCCATGTGATCTACTCTTAAGGCTTCATTTTGGGCAATACGGATTTGTTCGGTAAGGCTAGTTTGGACAATATTTTTCAAGTGCTCGGACCCGTAATGGTTTGATTCTGTCTTCTGACACACCCCGACTAGCACAATGCGGAAGCGTAAAACGGGAATGTAACAGACACCTCTGGTATCAACATATTGTTTATAAAGAAACATCACAGACTAACTTACAATATATTACATTTCATTGTTCTATCATTGTTTTACAGTCTAGGTGATACAAACAAAACTAGTTCGTTAACTATACGATCTTACTACTAACGCCCTTGTTTCTATTCACATAGCATCAACCACACACCTTGGGCAAGTAACAGATCACCAAATCATTCCGATTTAGGTACACCTGAAAAGTAGTTTAAAACGGGTCAACTACTAGAGTTGGTGAGTTTCACGAGTTTCAAGAAAACAGTTATGAATATTCACAAGTTAACACTTGTAATCATGATATAAATATGTATGTATGTAATTGACGTAATTATGCTAAGCTACAGTGAAGCCTTGACTGTTTGTGCTGCGTGCATCCATTTCCCTCGCTCAATCAACCACTGTGGCTCCCCTTCCGCCCACAACATGCCCCGGTAGCTATGTCTAACACTACATAGTCTGTACATATAAATAGGGTCAAGTGAAAACGGGGTAAAGTCTCAGCAATACATGCCGGCTCCTTTGGGTTTGTCAAACCAATAGTACTATTCACAAGCCACCGGCTCGAAGTTAATCATTGTGATCGTGGGGACTTTCGTGTGTTAGCACTTAGATAATTCACATTAATACATGTTTCAGGTATGTATATGTAATCAAACATGCTTTTCACCCCAAAAGTTCGTAAAACAGTTTAGAAGTGGGGTCATGAAACTCACTGTTTAGTAGATAATCAGTAGCACGTCGATTCGAGGTTTATGTAACTTGTAATCACGGTTTCCTATAATCAATATTATAATAATATTAATATTTTAATATTATTATAATCTCAATACTAAACTGGGCTGTATAACTAATCTAGGTATAGCTGGAACGCCCAGAAAGTGGCAATAGGCTTAGGTTGTGATGTTGTTCAATGTCTAATACCTAAAACCGAACTTGGCTCAGATTCCCGTTTTCCCAGTTGGGCCAAGTTGTTCGTTTACGCGTTCAGAAAGCAGTTATGGGGAAATAAGCTTGGCTAAATGTATTGGTTTATAAAATGATTAAGTTATAAAGCAGGATCACATACTGGGGTCCCAGATTAGCTACGGGGCCCGTTTCCGTTTATTCAGTTTGATTTAAGAAGAAACGCGCACAATCTATCTGGATTGTCCAGGTTTCTCAAAGAAAAATTCATTTTTACTTAATTAATCCAAAAATATGATTTTTGATCACTCTTGGTGTTTTGATATTCCCGCAGGTTCGTTAGTCGCGAACTTGCTGGTTTTTATAAAAACTGAATTTGTTTAATCTTCAAATTAGCATAATTAATTAACCGTTAATCATTAAATTATGAAAATTTAGCCACTTATCAATTAAAATATATAGATTTTTATAAAAATATTTCTGGAATTATTTACTGATTTATTAATTTATAAAAATTCATTTTATCAGCTATATTTCGCCTAAAAATCGTCCGTTTATCCCAAAAAATTTCCAAAAATTCCACAAAAATTCCTGAATACTCAAAATATGTCCCAAAACAACCTGTATCAATTCCAGAATGTAAAAAGCTCGTGCAATATTCGTTTAAGCCCAAATTCAGCTATAAAAATTCACACGAACGCATATGCACAAAACACCTTTAGACTTCTCCAAATGATACCAAAATTATATGTGATCAAAATACAGTAAAAGCTGAGTTCCCAGAAAAATTTCATAATTTTTGAAGTATTTTAACTATTTTTCCTCATTAAACGTCCTAATTCGGTAATAAATTCGCCAAATATTCTCGGATGGTCGAAAAATTACCAAATTAGAACAGGGACTCAATGACATAGTCCCGGATGTCTCTGCAAAATTTCAAAGCCTAATAATATACACATAACAACCTTAACCTAAACAGCCCGTAAGCGAGTGTTTCAGCATTACCTTAGCGGTTTTGGTCCGTTTCCACCTTTCTAATCAACTTTTCAAGATCTTGTGCTCCTATGTAGACTAGATACAAGTCCTATATCACAAACCAAGCAATTTTTCATCAACATAACAGCCCTTAACTTAGGGTTTCGGCCAGTGCACAAAAACGAACTTTTGAACCGTAAGAATGTTGTTTCAACCCTTTAATCCGTGTTTATAGCCAAAAAAATTATCAAAGCAGGTTCCTTACCATGTGTATGATTAAAACATGTTTATGGACCATTTTTAGGATTTTTACATGGTTAGGAATGATTTTTGGCAATCAAACTATGTTTATTTGGTATTAATCAATGTTAAACAAGTGTAAAAGTAGCTTATTTAAGTTGTTTACCTTAGGGTTTCTTGAGATTTTGGCTAGAGAAGAAGAATTCCAGAAGTTGTATCACAATTTTTGATGCCAAAATATCTCACAAAATTATATATAAAAAAAAAAGAAACCCTTGGGGGGGGGGGGGGGGGAGGGTGGTTTCCCCTTTTGCGATCGGAAGCCCAGAGGCCCCCCCTTGGGCTTATTTTTGACCCATTAACTAATTTTACAGGCCCAAGTGCGAAAGCCCAATCCAAATTTAGTTCGGGTTTGGTTTTTGGCGCGAAAAACTCATCCGGTGCGCTAAACAGTGCGAAAACGAGTGTTTTTCTGCTAGTTTTGTGTAAAATTATAAAAACATACTATATGTTTGTAAAAATCTAAAATATTTTCAGGGATCGCTTAAAACATTTCAAAGAAGTGTTTGGTAAGTCTTTTTCGGCTTAACGGATGATACAATGCTTGGTTTGTAACTATCTTTCGTGTTTAAATCTATAGCGGGTAGTTAAATGAGCATGTTTTCGTTTAACTTGTTTGCAATCGAACTAAGGCCATATTACTAATATTTTAGCTTGTATTAAACGTATATCACTTATAGATGCCCCCCCCCGGAATATCTGGGTCATAACCCGACCCGTTCGGTTAATCGTTCGTTTGTTACGTAAAAATCGTTTATTTGCTTAATCGGTAAATACGTACTGAGGTGTACCTTGTTTTGGCTCAAATGTCACACTTTTCTGCTCAAGGCATCTGCTACTATATTAGCCTTACCCGGATGATATCGAATCTCACAGTCATAATCAATTAACAGTTTCACCCATCTCCTATGTCGCATGTTCAGTTCATTCTGGTAAAAAATGTGTTGTAAACTCTTGTGGTCAGTGTATACTGTACATTTGGTGCTAAACATATAGTGTCTCCAGATCTTAAGTGCAAAGATAACCGCGCCCAGTTCCAAGTCATGGGTGGTGTAATTCTTCTCGTGCACCTTTAACTGTCGAGAAGCATATGCTATGACTTTGTTTCTTTGCATCAGTACGCATCCTAAGCCTTTCCGGGACACGTCACAATAAACTACCAAATCATCAGTTCCCTCTGGAAGACTCAGTATCGGGGCTTAGCATAGTTTCTACTTCAGCAATTGAAAAGATGCTTCTTGTTCTTCTCCCCAATCATAAGCACGATCTTTTTGGGTTAAAAAGGTTAAAGGTTGGGCTATGCTGGAAAAGTTAGCAATAAAGCGCCGGTAATACCCAGCTAATCCCAAAAATTGGCAGATCTCTTTCGTTGACTTCGGGACTTGCCAATTTTTAATTGCTTCAATTTTGCTTGGGTCTACATGGATTCCGTGTTGATTAACAACGTGCCCTAAAAATTGTACCTCTTGTAGCCAAAATTCGCATTTTGATAACTTGGCATACAGCTTTTCCTGCCTCAACAATTCCAAGATGGTTCGTAAATGCTGCTCGTGTTCCTCCTTGGTTTTTGAATATATCAGAATGTCATCTATAAATACGATAACGAATTTGTCAAGGTACGGCTTACAAAATCGGTTCATAAGGTCTATGAAAACTGCGAGTGCATTAGTCAGCCCAAAAGGCATAACTAAGAATTCATAGTGACCATAACGAGTTCGAAACGCCGTTTTAGACACATCTTCCTCTTGGATTTTAACTTGATGGTAACCGGATCAGAGGTCAATTATTGAGAAATAATTTGCCTCTTGAATTTGGTCGAACAAGTCATCTATTCGTGGGAGAGGGTATCGGTTTCTGATGGTAACTTTGTTTAATTCCCGATAATCAATGCACATTCTAAAACTTCCATATTTCTTCTTTACGAACAATACCGGTGCTCCCAAGGAGAATAGCTGGGACGTATGAAACCCTTATCTAACAATTCCTGTAATTGGTTGGATAATTATTGCATTTCAGAGGGTGCTAATCTATAAGGTGCCTTAGCAATAGGGGCTAATCCTGGGATTAGGTCAATACGGAATTCAACCTGTCGGTTCGATGGTAATCCAGGTAAATCGTCGGGAAAGACATTGGGGTATTCACGTACAATGGGGATATCTTCTATGTGTTTCTCATTAGGGTTCTTTACAGTCACATTTGCCAAAAACGCCATACACCCTTGGCGTAAACATTTCAACACTTTGAGATTAGACACGAGAGGTAATATCGAACCGGACTTCTCTCCCTGTAACACATTCATTTTACCAGCCGAAAGAGGAATTTTAACTGTCTTGTCATTACACACAATCTCCGCTTTATACTTGGTTAACCAATCCATGCCGACTATAACATCGAAACTTCCTAACTCTACTGGGAGTAGGTTAATAAGGAATGGGCGATCATTTAAAATAATGGAACAGTTTTGGGCTATTTGGTTGACAGTTATAGAGTTACCGTTAGCGAGTTCTATAGTATAGGGATTTGTTAGTTCACTAACTGGCATATTTCCCAGGGATACAAATCTAGTGGAAACGAAACTTCTATCAGCACCCGTGCCAAATAATACAGAAGCATATTGATCAGAAACTACAAATATACCTGTCACCACGTTCGGGTCCTGTCGTGCTTCTCCTGACCCGATAACAAATGCGCGTCCTCTAGGCGTATTCGAATTCGATGCTTGATTCAGTCTAGTAAATGCTCTCGGATTCAGCTTGGGGCAGTTCCTTCTAATATGATCTGTACTGCCACTCTCATAGCAGGCACGGTAGGTTGTTGCGGCTGAGGTTTGTTGGATAGGTTCTTGACGGATTGGTTGAGGTTTAGGTGGTTATGGACGACGAGGTTGCGTTGTTTGGGTTGGTCGGTTCATAATTTCTACACCTGCTCTGCAATTTGGGGCATAATGCCCAGTTTTACCACATTTCTGACTTACCGGAAGTCTGCACTCTCCCACATGATGGTAATTACATCTGTCGCACTTTGGCAAGGGTCCCTTGTACCTGTCTTGCTTCGTATCTGAATCGGTTATCGCATAATTTTTTATTGTCGGGCGTGCACGCTTACTTGATTGCTCTCCTTGTGACCTCGTCCCATAGTCGGTTCGTTTCATACCCACTGATTCTCTAGCCTTTCTCAGTACACCACTTCTTATTAAATCGAAAGTCACAATACTAGCCTGAATCACGGCATTCTCAAACGATGTATGACCCACGGTGTTCACCAAAATCCTCACTTCTGGGGCTAAACCCCAAACATAACGTTCAATTCGTTTGTCTTCAGGAGTTACTAACCATAGTACTAAGCGAGCCAGTTCATTGAAGCGGTTTGTGTATCCCAAATGATCCGCTCCTTTCATCTCTAGACTCCAAAGTTCATGTTCTAACCTTTGAATTTCATTCTTTGGGCAAAATGTTCCAGCATCAATGTTTTAAGTTCTGCCCAAGTCATGCGATTAACTGTATCTTGACCTTTTATTTGTACTGTAGTATTCCACCACATTAATGCGTGATCAGTAAACGTAGAGGCAACATACTTGACAATGCTTTCGGGTGGACAATTGCTGATATTGAGGACAGGTTCAGTCTTCTCGATCCATTTAATCAACCCGTTTGGGCCTTCAGTGCCCTTGAAATCAATCGGTTTACAGGCCATAAAGTTTTTAATTGAATATTCTCTCCTAGGGGGATTAGGGTTGTTATTGTTATTGTTTGGGTTTGGTGGAGGATTATTGTTTCCCACGGTGTTTGTATTTACAGTGGGATCATTATTGTTGATAGTGTTTGTTTCTGGCGGGGGATTGTTTGCATTGGGAGTAGTATTTATATTAGGTGGGGGATTATTATTCGTGACATTTTCAGTGTTGGTTGGGGGAGCATTATTAATTGGTTGTTGGTTTGTTTGAATATTGGCATTTACACCGGTAGTTACTTATGTTACAATAAGTGGAATCACTGCCTGCATTTGCTGAGCAATCATCTCGGCTATTTTTGCCTCAGTCATAGGATTTGATTTCTTTGGGGCCATTCTATAATGATAATCAAATATAAGCAAATTACTACTAATTCCAGTGTATAACACATTGTAACAATAAACATAATAAGGGTTGAACAAGCAAATCAGACAACACACTGGTATTTCACAAACTGTTCTGTACAGATAACAAAAGGTACATAGAGTTAGCCTGATAAAGACCAGTGCTTGCATGTATATATCAAAATCTGTCACTAAGTGACTGTTAGACTTAACCCTGTAAGGGTCAGTGCTTGTGTTGTAATAATACATAAAATCATGCTCCATGTTAGCCTAACATACTACTATATACATACGTGGAGTGTCAAAAGACCACGTACATAGATTCGTAACATCTTACATCTATCCATACAAATGATGGACTAACCACAAACATCAAAATAGTAACACCGTAATCACCCAGTAACAGCTCCACAATCGGACTGTCATCCTATCCAAACACCAGCGGTGGTAAGCATCTGACTGCTGCAATTTTAGTACTATCTGTTGTAAAGTTAATACGCACCGGGTCACGTCTCTCCTCCCCTGGTTAATGTTAGCTATGGCTATCGAGTGGTCTATCACACGGTCGGTCAAGACAGCCATCCAAGAGTTGTTTCCTACATTTGGGAGGTTAAGGCGAGAGGTAGGTATACTCAACGAACGGGAAGATGAAGTATCTATCCTAGGACGTGAAGGCTCTCCCCGATGATAGGTAGATCTAAATGGAACTGAGGTAGGGTCAATCGGAGTTACCCTAATACGAGCAGTCTGTCGGACTCGTGCAGTGGCTGAAGTTGTCGGGGACAGGTGGATAGGTGGGGTAGGTTATCTAGCTACTCTAGTAGGTGAACAATACTGACTAGTAACTTCGATCTGACCTCTGCGTGGTGACCTGGGTGGGTGACTATCGCATCTGTAACCGGACAGGTCAGGCTCGTTTCTGGGTAGCTCTCTACAAATTACTTCCTCATCAACCTCTTCCTCATCCTCTTCTGGATCTTCTTTCGGATCCTCTTCTGGGTCCTCCTCCTCAATGGATATCACCGGTTCCTCTTTCGATAGGCAGTCGTTACTCCTTGCCATATCATGTACAATGGTTAGTTATAATAATCATATTTATTGCTAGTGTTACCTAGTGTATGGGAGGTTAATTAATTAAGCCAAATTTAATATTAATTATAATAACATATAATATTAGTTTTATTAAAATTTTAATTTTAGTTATAATATGAATTAATATTGAATATAATTGAATATAATATTCATTATAATAAGATTTTACCAATAACGACATTACAGTACGTACACGTATTCATACACCTTGTTTCAAATAGGCACGTATGTGTGTTACATATATATATACATACTCAGTATTATTTTTTTTATACACATATGTTGCCATTTTTACCTACCCACACGTTCCGCGATTTCTCCCCGAATTCCCTCGTACAAGCAAGTTTGTTATTATGTTCCGGACCACAATAACTTACTTGCCCTACAAGTTCATCCCGGCATCCATCGGTATTTAATAGTAAATTATTATTTAATCATTTTACCAGAGTTAATAGAGCCTACGGTTATATTTTAGGTACACTAAGGGATAACCTATCCTTTATAACCAATGGCTCTGATATCAACTTCTGTCACACCCCGACTAGCAAAATGCGGAAGCGTAAAACGGGAATGTAACAGACACCTCTGGTATCAATAACATTGCTTATAAAGAAACATTACAAACTAATTTACATTATATTACATTGATCTATCTTTGTTTACAAACTAGGTGTTATAACAAAATATGTTCGTTAAACTATTCTATTCATACTAACAACCTTGCGTCTATTCACATAGCATCGAGCACGTTCCACGATAGATAGCATGACATCACTTTATTCCAACTTTGGTAATCCTGAAAAGCAGTTTAAAGACAGGTCAACTACTGAGTTGGTGAGTTTCACGAGTTTCAAGAAAACAATTATGAATATTCACAAGTTAGCACTTGTAATCATGATATAAGTATGTATGCATGTAAATGATGTAATTATGCTAAGCTACAGTGAAGTCTTGACTGTATGTGCTGCGTGCATCCATTTACCATGCTCAATCAACCATTGTGGCTCCCCTCCCGCCCACAACATGCCCCGGTAGCTATGTCTAACACTACATAGCTTGTTTGTATAAATATGGTCATGTGCAAACGGCGCTATGTGACACGGCAACCAGGCCGATTATGTTTGGGTTTGTCAAACCAATAGTACTATTCACAAGCCACAGGCTCGAAGTTAATCACTGTGTTAGTGGGGACTTTCGTGTGTTAGCAGTTAGATAATTCACATCATTAAAAGTTTCAGATATGTATGTATAGTCAAACATGCTTTTCACCCAAAAAGTTCGTAAAGTTGTTTAAAGAGAGGGGTCATGAAACTCACTGTTTACTCAGTATTAAATAGCACTACGGTTCGAGGTTTGTTTGACTTTTAATCACGGGTCCCTATTATCAATATTATAATAATATTAATATTTTAATATTATTATAATCTCAATACTAAACTGGGCTGTATATGTAATCTGGATATAGCTGGTATGTCCAGAAAGTGTCAACAGGCTTAGATTGTTATATTGTTCAATGTCTAATACTTAAAACCGAACTTGGCTCAGTTTTCCCGTTTTCCCAGCTGGACCAAGTTGTCCGTTTATGCGTTCAGAAAACAATTATGGGGAAATAAGCTTGAGTAAATGTGTTGGTCGATAAAATGATTAAGTTATAAAGAAAGATCACATATCGGGGTTCTGGATTCGCTACGGGGCTCATCTCTGTTTATTCAGTTTGATTTGAGAAAAACGCGCACAATCTATCCAACTTGTTCGGGTTTCTCATAAAAAGTTCGTGTTTACTTAATTAATCCATAAATATGATTTTTGATCACTCTTGGTGTTCTGATATTCCAATAGGTTCGTTAATCACGAACTAGTCGGTTTTAATCAGAATTGAACTTGTTTAATCTTTAAATTAGTACAATTAATTATCTGTTAATCCTTAAATTATGAAAATTTAGCAACTTATCAATTAAAATATTTATATTTTAATAAAAATATTTTTGGAATTATTTACTGAATTATTAATTTATAAAAATTCATTTTATCTGCTATATTTAGCCCGAAAATCGTCCGTTTATACCAAACGATCACCAAAAATTCCACCAAAATTTTTGAGTGATCAGAATATGTTCCAAAACAACCTGGAAAAATCCCGAACTCTAACCATCTTGCCAAATATCATTTCTGAGCCAATAACGACTATGAAAATTCAATTAAACGCGAATGCACGAAACCTACTTAGGCTTTTTCAAATGCTCCCATATTTCATATGAGATCAAAATATACCAAATCTGAGTTCCCCACAAAATTTCATTGTTTTTCAAGCATTTTAACTATTTTTCCCAAATACACGTCCCAATTCGATAATAAATTTGCCAAATATTCTCGGATGGTCGAAAAATTACCAAATTTGAAAAGGGACTCAATGATATGGTCCCTGATGTCCCTACAAAATTTAATGACCTAATAATATGTACATCACAATCGAATCCTAAAAAGCCCGTAAACAAGTGATTCAGTATTACCTTTGCGGTTTTGGTTCGTTTTTGCCCTTCTAATAAAGTTTTCGGGTTCTTGTACTCCTATGAAATATAGATACAAGTCCTATATCATAAACCAAGCAAGTTTCATCAACACAACAGCCCCTTAATTAGGGTTTAGGCTAGGGTATAAAACCGAACTTTTGAGCCGTAAAAACGCCGTTTAAACCCTATAATCCGTGTTTATGGCCAAAAAACTATCAATCCAGGTTCCTAACCATGTGTATGATCAAAACATGTGTTTGAACCATTTTTAGGATTTTTTCATGGTTAGAAATGATTTTTGGCAATTATGTTTATATGGTATTAACTATAATTCATGGTTAGGAATGATTTTTGGCAATTAAACTATGTTTATATGGTATTAACTATAATTATTAAGTTAAAAACATCATAAAATCAAGATTACCTAGGTTTTTTTGAAGGGAATGATAGAACTCAGTTTTTTTAAGCTTCTTTGGGGTTGGACTTGGTTGAAAATGACGTTTAAAAAACTTACTAATGAAGTTATACTAAAAAATGGGGTGAACTCCCCCTTGCGACCGGAAGTAATACTTGGGACCATTTTGAGCCTCTACAAGCCCGAACACGAAAACCCAAGTCTAAATTTATTTCAGGTTCGATTTTTGGCGCGAAAAACATATCGAGTATGACAAATAGCGCGAAACAAGTGTTTTTTGGCTGTTTTAGTATAAATTTATAAAAACATGTTATTCTTTTGTAAAAATCAAAAATATTTTCACAGATCGCTAAAAACATTCCCACTAAGTGTTCTGTAAATCTTTTTCAGCTTAACGGACGATAAAATGCTTGGTTTGCAACTATCTTTTGTGTTTAAATCTATAGCGGGTAGTTAAACGAGCATGTTTTCGTTTAACTTGTTTGCTATCGAACAAAGGCCATAATACCAATATATTAGCTTATATTAATCGTATATCACTTATAGATGCCCCCGGGGATATCTGGGTCATAACTAGACCCATTCGACTTAATCGTCGATCGTTACGTAATAAGCGTTTATTTGCTTAATCGGTAAATATGTACTCAGGTGTACCTGGTTTTAGCTCAAATTTCACAATTATATTCTATGCCTTAAGATATTTTAGACTCGTTTGGTCATAAATTCCTTAAGGTTATATATATTGTTTATGGTATAGATTTGAGGATGTTATTAGGCTTGGTGTTAATTGAATACGAGTAGACCTACTTACTTTAGTTCATATTTTGGGCTGACTTGTATATATTACCTTATAGCCTATGATTGTTGATATTAGTAAGTTCCTTGGGACTAAGATTTATGTGAGTAGGCCTATTGATGTGTGTGTGCATGGTGATTATGGCCGGGTCAAATATATTACTAGGGTTTTTAAATCCTGTGGTGGAGAGGCCCGTGTGGCGTAATCATCATTTAGGCGGGTCAAATATATTACTCGGATCCTTGACTTTGAGTCTCGTGATTCGTGGTGGAGAGGCCCGTCATTTGCTAAACCGTGATCGTGTCAAATAAATTACTCGGGTTATACTCGTGGAAGAGAGGCCCGTATCATGTGTTTAGGTTTGTAAGCCATGGCCGAGTCAAATATATTACTCGGGTTTTACTCATGGTGGAGAGGCTCGTGTCACGTGATTATGTCTTATCGCGTCCGGGTCAAATATATTACTTGAGTCTTGACTCGTGGTGGAGAGGCCCGTGTACGCGTGTTCGACCGATGATAAATTATTTGGTATTTGTTTATTTAATTGCTTATTATTTCCTATAATGTTTTATATCTAGAACTTTTGAAATGAATTATGAATGTTGTTTATAAAAACTTGAACTCACTCAGCTCTAGCTGACTTTGTGTGTATGTTAGTTTGACTTTCAAGTTAAGGAGTGGATGTTACTGCTTGGACGTGCTGGATGCTACTCGGAGGGTTGAAGGCATTTCTAGACGAGAACTCTAAAATAAAACAAACATTTCACTTTACATTTGGTTTTGGGAATTTTAGATGCTTATGAATTTCCGCTGTTTATTTACTCTGAACTTGTTTTAAATAAAACGAATTGCTTTGGTTTTAAATCTTTTAGAAATTTTGGATATGATTACCAACTGTAGGATTCCCGGGATTCGGGGTCTTACAGCATTTTGTGACGCTAAAGCATAATACGTGGCATTTTGAGAAGCCATGTTATCACAAGATTGAAAAGTCAAAGGACTAAACTTGTCAAAAATTAAAACTTAGACTCACTGTTCACAAATATCTCACTGTTCACTGTTTTAGCGAATGAACACTGTTTTAGCGAATGAGACTATGCAAATGTGTAACGAATGTGAATGATTAAGTCTAAGGAATAAGAATACAAATGGGTAACGAATGAGTAACGAATGGATTAAGTGAATGTTGATAACGAATGAGTTGAACAAAGGTTTGACTTAACGAATGATGAACACTGTTTATATGAATGAAGATCAACGAATGAATTAATAACGAATGATCAGTTTAGACATTTTAACAAATGAATCAGATTTGTCCGATTTCAACAAACACTATATCAATCGAATCGAAATCCAAATCCGAACCTCACAAAACCAGCCCGTTCTCACAACTCATCCAAATTCAGACTCAATTAAACCTATTCAAACTTATGTTAACCGCCATTAACTTTCTCAACACATCAATCAGTCCAATTAACAATCAATTAGAACTTAATCCGCCATTTAACAGTTCAATTACCTTAATTCTAAGATCAATTACACTTACACGCTTTCAATTATCAGTAACTCGTATCCTCTGTTTCACCGGAACTTATCCAATCACCGATTCATATCAATTCATAACGAAATCGATCAAATCCGTGATGAACTTATACTATGTATGCAATGAAATAACACGAAGATCCGATCTAATGGCTCTGATACCACTTGAGAGAGCTCGAAGGATCTAGATCGATGATGACATCGTGTTTCTCATTGCATATGTGATATGATTATGATATAATACGGTTACTGTGTGTTAGTGTGTGTTTCAGAGAGGATTTTGGCAGAGTAATGAGGCAATTGCGTGATAAAATAAGACTGATTCATTTACTTATAATGTTTACACTATATATAGACGAATGTGTCATTCGTTAACTTAACCTTAACGAATGTGTCATTCGTTACATTAATACTAACGAATGAACAACCTCATTCGTTTTACATTAGTCATTAATGAATGCCCTTTATTCGTTGTCACATTCGTTAATTGGGGTTAACAAATGTGGTTTACAATAATAACGAATGTATCTTATTCGTTACAGGGTAAGGAATAGCTTTACATTGGAGCGAATGGGGATATTTACCAAAATACCCCTTACATTATCAAGTAATATAATAATACTATAATAAAGACCGAGACGTCCAAGTCATGTATCAAGAGTTAGAATTTTACAAAGCAAACCAAATCTATCTATTTTAATAAAAAAATAACCGTGGATATATGTCATTTGAAGATTCATTCTTAGCCTAGATTAATTTATAGAAATCTATGGAATATGAATATTCTAGAAGGATGATTAGTACTATTATGGATATCTTGAAAAACATATATTGTAAAGTGTTCTTATATTGATAAAAGTGCCCTTGTGTTCATATATAATATTGTGTATTTTTCCTATAAGCCACGTGACACGGATTAGAATAAACAAGATAAATTTTCTTCCATGAATATAACATAAGTTGCAATAGAAGATTTGGTTTTCTATGCTCTTTAATTACCTTAAAAGACCAAGGTGGCGACTTGCAAGAATGTTAACGGTTTTATGCTTATTAATGCTTAAGCTAAAGATCAAGCCATCAGGATTGGAATTTAAATATCATTGTCATGTTTTTGATGATCGCGTGCAACAAAATTCATTACAACGACTCAAGCCTATAAAGTTGGACACAATTTTGTAAATTTGTATTCATTGTAATATACATGTGCATTATAACTTATTACAACAAATCAAAGATATGAAATGGGACATACAACTTAGACCTGTTGTAATATGTTAGATGCTATCTGTATACATGCCAATATAAACTCATTACAACGTGACTCAAAATTTGAAAGTTAAAGATACATCGTTGAATGAGTTAGAAGCTTAGGCGCACAATGTGTTTTACATGTTGGCCCTAAATGTCTTTAAACCGGTCATAGTTGTAAGAATAAATATGTTAGAAATCACTTTTATAAACATACACATCTAAACGATTACAACATTGCATCAAAGTTGCACAACCATAACGATTAAAGCACCATTTCATACATGTTTTGGGTTCTTTCTCTTGACTATATCCATTTATTCCATTTATTGGATTTTAATGATTAAAGCACCATTTCATACATATTTTTTTAACGAGAAAGCCCAAAAATAATTATTCCCATGTACCCATGCTCTATATAACTCGAGAACATTAGGCATAATTCATTAAGTTTCTCATATTAGACAGATGAGAATTTGATGAAATTTTACTCTTTTATTATTTATACAAAAACTAAAAACAACATCATATAAATGAAATGGAAAAAATAATGACTTTGATGAATAATTGGTTTAATTAAGTAAACTTGAAGACTTAATTAAGTAAACTTGAAGACTTTCTTAACAAAATATCTACCAACCTTGTTGGATAATATCAACCAAGGTACAATGCCAATCTGCAATTAAAGTTGAAGTAACCATGTATCAGACCTTAAACAAATCAAGTATCTACATAAAATGTTACACAAATCATTCAAAATTGGAACTTTTCTTTTTAAGTAAGTGGAGTAAGTTAGAGTTAGCTTACACGAGTCGTGATCAACTTAACTTATCACTTTAAAGTGTGTAAGTCAGTCTATTTCATCCCTGAATCTATATTATATTATTAATCATGAGTGATGGGCAACCATTGTAATTTCACAATTAGAGAACAAGAACAAAAGAGACAATTCACAATTGGGCAGAAATAATAATTTGCCAATCCCTCGATTCGTTCTTCAAGCGTATCGTACAAGTTCATGAAACCTCATGTTTAGGATAATTACTCTTCCATCCTTTAAGGTTTATATTATGGTGCCATCAATTAATCTCACTAAAGTGTCATCATCCATCTATATTATTACTTTCATCATGGCATTCAATTGATTCATCATCTACGTTTCAATTGAAAAACCTTTAAAGGCAATTATTGGAATTAAAGGTGTATAAAAGTAAATGGTTTCTTGACATTAAATATTCATAAGAAAACCAAAGGCCTTTTAAGTTATATACAAGATTATTATAAATACCACTAAGTCCACAATCAATTTACAACCGAATACTTACCTTCAATTGGTTAGTAGCAAATTAAGTAGCAACGATGGCTTTCACTTTTGTTGGAATTGAAGCTCAAGATGATGTATTGAAGTTGTAGAATGAGTATGGACTGGATTGTTCCAGGAGTGCAGATATTGGATTGGTAGTGATGAAGAAGTGACCCGGGAAGTTTTGTAGGCCGGATTTGGAGAATCTTGCAATGGATGTGTTGGGGCTGCATATGGAGAAGCCTATGCATGCATGTATATGTAATTTGGAGGCAAGAGAGTTGAATGAGAATCAAATGGAGTATGCATGTATTATGCCTATTCTTCTTATGAGATTGGTCACAAGGTTTTACTAGAAAATATTTAAGATACTGGCTTTATAATCTTTTCTTTGGTTTCATGGGTGGTTAGGATTTTGAAATTGAAGGTGGTCTGTGATTTTCTTTTTTGGGTTAATTATTAATGTAAGCTCGTGATAATGAGTGTATGAATTTAAAAAATTTGTTTAGTGTTGTCTATTGTGTGTTGAAATTAAACATTTAAACTTTTTTTTATTACGCACTAAATATTGAGGACAATGTAATTGATTTTAGAACATAGTATTCGTTAAGGCATATATGTATGTTGTTTATGTATTTTTACATTATCTTTGCATAATTTGTATAAATTTGGTAACATAACTTCAAGTTTTTTTTAATGATAAATAGATTTATAAAAAGATGATGGTTAGTAAAAACTAACCAAACGTTCAATTACATGAAAATAAAGGTGTTTTGTAACCATTTGGCTTGAAAGATATTAAAAAGTTCCAAGCCTAGTTTATATAATAACATTTTAGAAGTTGTTTTATAACTTTGTACCATTATTGTAAATATTTTTATTACTGTATAAATTTGTTGGAATTGAATGATACATCAAAACAATATGAACAAATGATAGAACCAGATGACTTTTTTTATAACAAGAGCTAAAAAATTATCAACTTAAATTAATGATTTAACTTTATTTTATTAAAGGTTTGAGTGAAGTGTATAGTCAAATTTAAGTGTCTGATTTGCCAGTTAGAATGTGAACATATGATGGTTCTGATTTTGTGCTCGATGATTTGTGTGAAGGATCGTTATGATATTCGAGTTCTTACTTTCTTTATGTAGGTTTTTGATAATGGAAATGGTCAATTAAATATTGCATGTGCAAATAAATGGTAAACATTCCCATGCACGTTCCTGTGTGTATGTGGGTGTGTTTGGTTAGCAACATATATCCATTTAAACTTCTAAATTATGTTTTTTTATTGTATGGTATGATAAAACAATAAATTTTTGGGTCAAACGGTGTGCGTTCAGGTCAACCCATGGATATGCTTTTCATGTTTGGGTCGTGTTCGGGTTTAACCTATCAAATCATGAACATGACCTGTTTAACACCCATCTAGCTAATAAAGTTATGCTGCCATTAAGAAAAACAAGAAAAATATAGTGGCATTATTAATAATTGAAAGAAATTTTGTGGTTGCAGCTAGATGTCAATTATATAAATTGTATTGATTTCTTGTACTTTATAAAATGTATAGGTAGTAAACTTCAGTATCTTAACAAACCAAGTCGCTACCTAACCAAACTTCTATTGCGTCCCGCCGTGAAACGCAGTTAAATAGATAGGTTACTGTTAACTCTTTGTAATTAGGTTACATACGTTTATGATTCAATGACACTCGAGATATTCTATAGAAGCATACTTTTTTCCGGCTGAAAATTTCGATTACATTTGACTAAAAAGAAATATGGCAAACGTTTGACTAAAAAGAAACATGGCAAAAATTTCTGTCACATTTGACTTAATAATAGTCAGGCTTGCAAACGAAGTAACGAACCAAATGTTTGACAAAAACGAAATGTGCCAAAATTTTCCATCACATTTGATTCAATAATGGTTAGGCTTGTAAATGAAGTAACAAACAGAACGTTTGACTAAAAAGAAACATGACAAAAAACTTCTACCACATTTGACTTAATGATTAGGCTTGTAAACGAAGTAACGAACCGAACGTTCTGCAAACCGTTCATAAATCGTTCGGTGAGAAGTTTGTTTATGTTGGTTGCTTTAATAAATGAACATAAATTTTCATTCATGTAGTTGAATGAATGAACATTGTTTCGTTTGTTCGTTTACGCTTATTAATGTTTGTTTTTGTTGGTTCGTTTCCTTTCTATTCATTTAGTTAAATGAATGAACATTGTTTGCTTTGTTATTTTTGTGTTCGTTTATTAACGTTTGTTAATGTTCATTTATTGACATTTATCTATGTTTGTTAAAAGAAACAATTTTGTTCATCATAAGTATTAGCAACCGAAACCTGAACAACCTGACCCGAGAAAACTGAAACTCGCAAAGAGTTGTTTCTTTCTTTCTTCCCCCCCCCCCCCCCCCCCTTTCATTTTAACTCGGTGTTGGCTTTAACCTTAATCAATTACAGAAATTTAACCAAAACCACTTAACCCAAACTGGATTATCGAACCTGACTTGAACCCACCCGAAACCCGAGTAAACAACACTTGACGTTTTAAATGTTTTTTTAATGTATTCGACGTATTAAATCGTTTTCATATTCATACTAGTATCCTTAAAAATCGTTTTTAATCACAACTAACGTATTTATTATTTATTAGAAAACCACGGTTAAGTATTTGTGACTGCTTCACCCATTATGACATGTTTGACAGTTACTAAAAATTTACTAAACTTTTCTCATGACTTGATAACTTTTACTCCATAATTGTTAGAAGAAACAAAATTAGGTAATTAGCAATGAAAAAAAGTTTCATAAGAGACAGATTAGAATAAACAAAACAAATATTATATTCATAAGCAATCAAGTGCAGTGGTGATCAAATCGAGGTAGATGATTTACTTCTCAAAGTAAGCAAGTCAAATAAGCTGATCAAGTCGAATGTTATTTTGGTCATTAACAGATATGGGTAAATAAATCTGAAGGACTACAATGTATTCAGTTTCATGTTGTTAAAGAGACATTCCATGGGTTGATAACTGATTCCAACTTTGCATATTTTTTATTTTTTAATTGAAACTGACTCTAAAAAGTCAAAATAATGTATGACTATTGACTAAAGTAGCAACTTTTATAGGATTTTGGCTGGTCTGAAGTTACCAAAGACATCAACATCAAACAAACGGCCAACATCAATCTCCAATTTGTGTATGTGATATTTTTCTACCATGTTTACTAAATATTTGAAGTGTATATATCTATGTACTTTATATTTAATTCAGTCCATACAGAACTATTTAGTAAAAGATAGTAGGGTGATTTTTGTTTAAAATTATCATTTTTGTAAAATTATTTTTAAGCATATAAACGAATCGAACAAAGAATTTAATAATTTAAACAAAGGAAAAAAGAGGCATCTAAATGAAAACCCGAACAGAATGAAAACCCATTTCATAATACGATATGACGTGGGAAGAGGTTAGAAGATCTTAGAAGCGTCCAAGTCTATGTCAGGAAGAGGGCGCACATACCTTTTTTAATAAAATGTCTTATGAAAAACAAACACACTACGGATCTAAACGTCTGCGAGTGTCTGCATGACGCAAACAAAGGAGGTCAAGAAGACCTTTTTTGAGAAAACAAAAACCCCCTTAATTATATGAAACTAGTAGATAGAACCCCCGCGTTGCGGGGGCGTATGGCACAACCATATGAAAAGACTCATAACACCACATTAAAAATATACTTGTACATCACAAATCAGTCTTTTATCATATTAGAACCGCTCAAAATTTGGTGTAAGGCTTAAATGGCAAACAACAAATTAAAGCATGTCTTCCAGAATCTCTTCTATTAGTATTGAGGAAATGTGCACTCTAATGCTACAACCTTCATTTAATGCACATGGGATAACCAAGCTCATAAGCTAATCGGTTACTTGTGCTAGGTTTATCCACCATGTCATCATTCAAATTGCTAGCACTACACTCAGTTGCTACCTGTGCCGCCAAACCCAAAATATCCACCAGGGAGCTTACAATAAACAAACAACCAAAACAATATACCAAAAATAAACCTACTGAGTTAAAAAACTAAAATTATTGCCCCTATTATGCAGATGCCAACAGCAAGTGACCACCTTTGGAATGCAATTAACATAAAACTGTAGACGAACCTGCGTATATTCAAATTTGTGGAACCATTATCTCGTTGCCAAAAGCGCACCAGCTTATTTGTTGGGCGGGATACTGGCCATGCTTCTAATTAATACAGGTACGCTTTGTATCATGCAGATGTAAAGTGTGTTAACTGGGATGCTTTGGACTATATCTAATTGATGGATGTATTTACCTTGAGTTGTCGTTGCAACCGCGGCTAATGCTAAGACATTGCTCCTGGTGAGGCGAACGATCTCTTTTCGCAAGAACCCAGGTTGACGATCATTGTCAAATGGCAACGGCATGTGTGCGCTTAAGAGAACATATGTCAAAAACATGTCGTATGTAGCCTATCGTCTACCTATAATCTAAATAAAATGCAAAACGTCAAACCGAATAGCCAGTGTGAGCATCGTTTTCCTTTTAAGTCCCAAAGCAAAAGCACTCGATAAACCCAACGTCACGCGGAAGCTGCATAACATAGTACAATAGCAGCAAAAAAAAAAAAAAAAAATTAGCTATCGTCAAATCAATGTTGTCTATTGTATAGCCATCACTATTGTATAAAAATATCAAGGTATAAATATAGCTTCTTTACTAAAACCACATACAAATATTCAAATTATATAAATGACCTCATCCATGAGCGGAGTACAATCTAGTTTACTTTTTCTATTGGGTCCACCTTTTGTGAAAACTCTCCCAGTACAAATGGCTCCATTGCAAATTTTAGTATTCCTTGACGAAAGCCACTAAACTGGAAAAAGAAACATCTTATAATTATTTTTATAACCATAAAGATTTACATTATAAATGCAAAAGAAACCTTAGTGGACAGCAAGAAAAAGTATATTTGATCAAGTAGTTTTTAGTTACATCATCAAAGAGTTCATAAAACTTGAAAAAAGTAGATAAATAAGTAAATCAGACAAAGCACTTACAGTTTTCCCTAAATCACCTAAATAACGCTAGATCCTTGAGAAGCCTCAGGGGCCTAAATGTACCTGCGTAGCAACCAAAAAAAACCAATGATATATGGAAGAATATTACCCGTGCGCTTTGGGCGCCTCGTAACATTTTTATTTCCTTTGTTTTCGTCGTACAAAATGCCAGCATTTGAGTCTATGACTCACCTGTTTTTCAACCGGGTTTTCTTGGTTACTTTCTTCCTCCCATTTGAGTCAAAAGTTAGGTTTGTTTTTAATATAATGTTAATTGGTTAAAATCATCACATACTAAAAGGCAAGTAAAGAACTAAATAGTAAATACAATCCTCAAGATGTTTTGAAGCCAGTGGATGTAGCCAATCCAATCAGCCATCCCTACAAATAAACATCCAATTCCAATTATAGAAATACAAATTAAACTACAGAGCATTTCAGCTATGCCTTACGATGATTTTGTCAAGGAAAGAGTAAGTGAACTCAGGTGTTAAGGAGTTACATGACCAGCACCATCACTGCTTCAAGGGTTCCGACCTAGATTGATAAAAAAGGGAGCGTTTACGGTGGAGACAGGTGGCCGGAGAACCAACGTCACCACCACTCCGCCTCCTAGAGGTTATGGTGGATCAAGCTCCGCCACGCAACAACCTCCATCATAATCGTCGAAAAACAAAGAGACAAAAATCCAAACCCCTACCCCACTCAGGCCATTGCAACCATCGCACCACCGCCACCTAGGGATTAACTGAGATGAATGTGGGGACTGACGGTGGTAGCAGGGGTGTACACGTTAATACCCAGAGATACGTGTAACCAGCAGAACATAGTACAAATAAATGTACAAACTAAGAAGCACAAACAACTCATAAAGCAGGGTGTACAACCTACTGAGGCACAAAACCTCCTGTAAATATAAATATATAAATTAGAAGGGCATTCGTTAGTGACTAATGTCTACAAGAAATTTGGGTGTTTAACCACACATAGTATGTGTAGTAAAAGCCTATTATGTGTTGGTCGGTGTCTTTACCTACACATTAATTAAGTGTCATGATGTGTTGCCTCATAACTGTTGAAAAAGATTATTACTCACATATCAATTATGTGTAGGTACATTGTATGCTATATCTACACATATATGTGTGGCTAATACTAATAAATATGTGTGATTAAAAAGTATAACAATTTGCTTGGGTTGCTGCTGATGTGGCCGATGACATGGTTGCTGATGTGGATGACGATGTGGTTGCTGACGTGGCCGATGACGTGGTTGCTGATGTGGCCGATGACGTGGTTGATTACATGGATTTTTATATAACGTGTTGTAGCCACGTGTCATAAATATGTGTGGGTAAAAGTAATATTATGTGTGGATAAAAGGTGATCGAGGTGTGGGCATTGATTTCAAAAAATATAGAAAAGTAACATAAATGTGTTGGTAAAAATATGTTTATATGTGATTATTAATCTTGATATGTGTATGTAATCATATCCAAATACATCCAAATTAATACAAAATATGTTGATGCAATAGAAACATGTGATGAAAATTACCATTCTTAATTAAAAATTCAAAAACATCATCATTCAAACCTTAAAAGTTACAGAAATTGAAGTACTTAAACTACAAAACAATAAATATTCATAAGTCTTCACTCATCAATATTTTCACCATGCTCTAATGTATGACCGTGAGATGTTCCTGATGTGTTTGATGGAGGAGGCATGATATTATGCTCAATCAGTGTTTGTTCCATAGTTGCACATTTATCTTTAATTGTTTCAAGTGCATCCACTAATTCTTCATAAGTAAGACGTTTTGACTTCTGAGTAGTACCCATGGTGTTACTACCAATAACTGGATCACGTCCCCACCCATGCAAACTAACAGAACTTCGTCCAAGTACATTCTCGATAATTGACTTGTCACTCATTGTCACTTCCAACCAACGGTGCAGCATACACAACATCAAGATAACAAGCACTACTTGGGTGAACGGATCCCAAGTGAGCACGAAATCTCGGTTCCCACCGAGCAAAGTCTAGATAATTTCAGCAATTTTGGACACTTGTTGTGGCTCCCAATTTCATTGTCCATGGTAAGCATTTGCTGCATTAGAGCATTTTGGGAAGCTAAAGCATAGAACGAGGCGTTCTAAGAAGCCATGATAAACCTGGTTGAAACTTAAAGGACTAAACTTGTAATAACTGAAACCTTAGATTTACTGTTCACCCGAATGTGTACACAGTAACGAATGTGATTTGAAATGATTAACGAATGACAGATATTCGTTAATGATTTACACGAATGAATTGATTAACGAATGGATTGATATTTGTTATGAAATGAAACGAAAGTGGATAACGAATGAGCATATAGACTAATGGGTTTAGCGATTGAGGAATGACGAATGTATATAGCGAATCAGCTTGAAACGAATATGGAATCAGATTTAACGAATATGAATAGCGAATGGTTAACGAATGAACTGTTAGATTTTAACGAATAGGCAGTTAGACTTAACGAATGAGCTTAGCTGATCCTTTAATCTCTTTGAAGTAATCATGTTGCTTAGCTCGGTAACCTCTCCATGCCCTTACCATGTAGCTATCGATTATTTTGCAAACATTTGAATTCTCCACATCGATATCAAAAAGTGTCTTCGAGTGACAAGTATAATTAACTAGTTAGTAAATGTAGATCTTAAAATATACTGTTTTATACTATTGTTTTTTAGACAATTTGATCAACTATATAAGTTCATATACTAAAACTGTTTGAATATAAAAGGTAGTATAAATGATATATGATAAATACTAGTATTATAATATTTTTATTAGAAAAATAAACAGTTTATATATTTACATAAGCATCTATTAAAAATAAAAGGTGTTGTATCTTTAACAACAATTCATAATTATTTTATAATTATAATTGTTTGTAAACTTAAGATACAAGTTATAGTATTTGTTGGTAAATCTTTTACTTTCTAGAACGACCGTTAACTGCATTCAAGAAATATTAAATAATGACACCAATATCCCCACCCAACCAATGCACGTATCTTCAAGTTTTCATAAAAATCATACCGAATTATAAAAAGACACTTACAGTTAACTTGTGACGTAATGGCAACATAACTTCATTCGGTACATGCCTCCACTCTTTATATTGTAAGCTACAATTGTAACGCAAAATGTAGCCACACTCGTGCATAAAAGCCGAGTCATTTTCACATATTACTCGCCTCATTTGAAAATTAAACTCCAACTGTAATCTCTTCTTTGATGCTTTCATTGCCTTTCGAGCTCCCTTCCCACATGTATTGCCACGTTTCGTTATTGTCATACCAACTTCTTCCTCGGTCTCATAAATCGTGTCTACAAAAAAGTTAAAGATCATTTACAAGGTTTCATACAAAAAATATTTATATGTTTCTATGCTTTTCATACCATTAGCAATGTCTTTCTCTGGTCCTTGAGATTGCTCTGCATTAACAACCACGTTTGTTGGATCAGGCTCATGGATTGAGAGTGAAGGAATTGCCTCTGTTGCATGTAACGGATATTCAGTGAATTTAAAAATAAAACACATGTAGAAATTAGTGTACCCAATAAGAAAAGGCAAACTATTACATACACAATCACATACCAGGACATTGTGCATATTCTCTATGTTGTCCACCTCGGCCACCTCGTCTGCCACTTCGGCCACCTCGACTTGTCATTATGCTCTTTGAAAATACAAAGAAAAGTAAGCATTTTATAAGTCAATAAAAGATACAAAATTTAATCGTGAAAATATTGTTACTCAAAACGAAGCAAAAAATAATTAAAAAAATCACATAAAAGAATCATCCTCATCACTAATACGATTTGGATCATCATATTCATGATTAGTCACAGTGATAGAGCTTAATCTGGATCTAGACCTTAAGATTACAACGATGATCTCCTTGATTATCCATACAATTACACTAGTATTACTTTAGTGTGTGTACTGTGTGTGTTTGAGAGAACAATTTGACATAGTAACGAGAGGAATCAAGGATAAATCAGAACTGTTACTTTAAAATAGATTACAGGGGGTATATATAGACGATGACCCTATTCGTTAAGATAAGCTTAACGAATAGGTCATTCGTTACTATTACTTAACGAATAAACAAACATATTCGTTAATACTTTAATGATAACGAAAAGCCCTCATTCGTTATCTCATTCGTTAAACAAGGTTAACGAATGAGCTTACATTAGACGAATGTGTTACATTCGTTACAGAGTAACGAATGTAACTTACAATAGAGCGAATGGCATGTTTACCATATTTACATTATAACCCCTATACTTTTAACCTATTACATTAAAGTCCTGATAAAGATCGAGACGTACAAAACATGTATCAACACACAAAATCAATCATAGATTCTGTTTGAAAAGAAAAGCTTAAAAGATAAGGATATTCTAATAAATTGTTTATCATAATTGACTAGAAATTATAGGGTTTTTTTAACTATTGTCGTGTAGAAGTCAAGATGCCCCGATGTAACCAAGTACCTTCCTTTGAGATGCACAAGATTCATTTTCGTTGTCTGACTCGCTCAAAAAAGTTGGCATATACTCCTCATCCTCTTCCAAACCAGACTTCTTTTTCCCTTTTCTCTTCCAATTTTGTGAAACTGGAATTGTACCCTTAAACACCATTTTATCCAGACCCATTACTTTCATTCTCGCGTTATTCTCTTATATTCTTTTCATTCTTTGTTTCTCGTACTCCTTCATTCTCGCTTTGTATCAATTTCAAGTATACAATCATATTATGGATACATGCAATAAACCAGTGAATAGTTATTGTGTTCAGGCGACATGTCGGGTCAAAACGGCGAACTTAATAAACGCTTATCATGGTTCGGTCTTGTAACAGGTCGTAACAAAATATATAAAGCTATATTAAAATTACATAATATTTGTAAAAATGGCTTCACTTATAGCCCATTCTAAAATGAAGACGTCGTTTTAATAAAATAAATAAAATTAATATTATAAGAATTTTGCTCCTAAAAACTTAAAACACACATTGAAGCCTAAACCATTTTGCAACCAAAAATTAGGAAATCACTTACTAGTTTGTAGCCCTAAATCATTTCATGACCCGCCAAACCCGTTTACTTCTAGAACCCTAAGAAATGTGTTCTTAGGATTCTTTAAATTTTTAGTCAGGTTGAGTACATAAGCCCATGAAAACAGATTAGTGAGACCCAAAATCCTAAATGGTATCAAAAATCCTATAACAATTATGGCATAACAAAATCAATCATCCGGGCACATAAGTAATCCCTAAATTACATGAACTATATATGTAATACACTAATTCCATTTGAGTGTCAAAATTATCATAACCAGAAACCAAAAAATCACATAATTAATTTCTTTTTATGAATCAGGATTTATGTAAATCAAAAACAGATGTAACAAGATTAAAACAACAAAAATTCGAATTTGATGATGTATATAGAAAGTACTAACCTCTGGATTGAATTAAGCCAGTGAATGATAGAAAATTAGGGTTTATGGTGCCAAACGTCTGCTATTGAAGCTGTTGAAGAAGGGGGAAATCGTTGAGAATGGGCAATATATAACTTATTATGCTCGCAATCCATTCCTTGTTTGGAGTATGCGAAATCTCTTATCAATTGAAAAGAGGGAAAAATCGCGCCAATTTGGTCAAAGGATTTTGGACAGGGAGGATTGAGTGAATACTGTCTAAAATAAAATGAACCCAAGAGATGATTTCTCAATCATATTTGAAGGCTAAATTAAAGATGTTGACTTGAGTCTACACACATAATGCACGCGTATAAATTTGATATTTTCTAACAATTAAGTCATTTAATATATTAATAAATGTAATTAAAACATTGCAAAGTTTTAGACTTTAGTATCCTTAAGTTTCACAATAATATTTATTTTTTTTTAATTTATGGAAGAATTAATAATCAAGCTTGTCAAAATAATTAATATTTTACTTTTAATTACTCAACTTTTATTCAAATCATACATGTGTATACAAGGGAGATTTCAAATGAGAACCACATTAAGTTTTAAGAACTCGAAAGAACTCAACGTAATATTTTTTTTTTGAATTTTTTTTACACATATATAATATATGTAGGTCAAAGTGAAGTTCTTAAGTTGTTAAAACTCAACAAGGTTATCAAAATATCTCTCTCCTATGTGTGTGTGTGTATATATATATATATATGTATGTTCTAAAAATGACCGTCGGGTCTCTACTGTATCGCTTGGAAATTTCGTTAATCGGCTTGATCGTTTATAAAAGTTTATTAATTGTTTGAAAGTTGTTTAATTGTTTTAGTAATATTAAATCCAAACTGTTTGCTAGTGTTATCGGCACTTCTACCCTTCACTTCGTAATTCTAGAAATTAGTTACACGTACACTGACCACATACTCTTCATGGTTCGACACCTTACTTACCCTAGCTTGCTTAGGTGAGTAGGACTTGATTATAATTGTTTTTTTTACTATATAGCGACAATGTTGCATCAAAATGGCACCGTTGCCGAGGAGTTAGTGCACTTAGTGTTTTCTTGTTATTTAATTTCTATGTTTTAGTTTAATATAGTTGTAGTGTTTATTTTAGTTTTTTGTTTTTATTTTCCCATTTTACGCGGGTTGTGTTGTTTGTGCGGTAACAGTTTTACGCACACTCGCCATTCAGGAAGAAATTCACCGCTTATATTCGAGCCAGAAATTGAACGAGTAGCCCGGTAACCGAGCTCAGATTAGAGAATCCATTATGGAAGGTCAAAATCAAAACCAAAACCCGAACCAAAACCTTAACAAGTATCAAAACCAAAACCAACTACCTGAAGACGCTTTTCATCCGAACCAAAACAACAACCAAAAACCACCGGGCAATGACCAACTACCACCCATCAACACCAATCAATAACCAAATAACTCAGCCTGACAATCTAGAAACCGAAACATCGACAGACCCAAGCCGTTAACCCCACATAACACCCCTAGCCGCATCTCGGTAAACCGAGACGGGGTCTATGTCAGTATTCACACCGAGGATGAGAAAGATGGGGAATGGAATGAAACCGATCAGGGGCAAGATGGTAGTAATGGGGAAGATTGGAGAGTTAGACAGAATGATGGGTATGAGCCGAGAAATAAAGAAGATGTTGTTTGGGATGAAGAGGTGGAAGAGCTGGTTAATTGGAGAGGTGTCTGGTTGAGAAATAGGAACTGGGGTAGAAATAGAATTGGGAGGTTTACGCCCGTTACACCTATGTAAAAAGTCGATTCGGTGCGTAAAAAATATTCTAATTTTTCTACATACATGTAACCTACGTATATTACGTATATGTAACATGAATTCAAAAAAATTGTTACGTGAGTTCTTTCAAGTTCTTAAAACTCAAATTGGTTTTCAAAAGAAATCAGCTATATATATATATATGTGTGTGTGTGTGTGTGTATAGCTAATAATTTTGGTCAAATCTATATGATACGATTAGAAAACTCATAAAAAGTATTAAAAAAACCTTTAATGAACACGGTAAGGTTAAAATACAAAGTACAACAATTCAGAAGGGTGAGAAGGAATCTAAATCACTGATCTTAGATTTGGACGGTGGGGATTAATTTAAGAATAAAAATTAATGAAAAGGGAATTAAGGTAATAACCCACTTATGATGACTTTTTCAATCCACATGCAAAAGGCACATGTCAATTCCCCAATCATTTTACAATGTCCATAACTTTTTCATACGACATTTTTTATCTTTAATATGAATATCATATTGTTATATAAAAATAAAAAAAGTGGGTTTTTTTTTATATGGTGTTATTTGGTTGTTCATTGTGTTTTTCTATGCATTGTGTTACAGATTTCGGTCATTGTGTTTTTCATTTGATACTCATATTAAAGATAAAAATTAAAACAAAGATTGCATCATTGTGTCCTTTTGTTTGTCATTGTGTCTTTGTGCTCAAGATTTGTCTTTATTGTTGATAAACGACTTGTGCGTCTCAGTCTTTATTATATTATTATTATATGTTTTATTCATGTAAGGGGCATTTTGGTAAAAGCCCATTCGCTCCATTGTAAGGCCATTCGTTACTTTGTAAAGAATGAGTCACATTCGTACTAATGTAAGCCACATTCGTTAACCCAGATTAACGAATGTGTCATACGAATGTGGGGGCCATTCGGTAGATAATATATAACGAATGAGTCTGTTCATTCGTTATTAGTTAATGTAATGAATGACTCCATTTGTTAAGTAATAACTTAACAAATGGCTTAACGAATGGGTCATCCCCTATATATACCTTGATTATCTATCAGTAAAGTAGCGAATTTATTGAGATTTGTTTGTGCACTGTTACTCTGCCGAAATACTCTCAGATTACACACACAAACACACACAGTAACATATACTATCAATCTAATCGTAATCACATCATGAACATTACGTTGTCATCAACGATCTAGATCCAACACTGTTTCCTCAAGTGGCATCAAAGCCAGAGGATCGGATCTTCGTGATTTTTCCGTTGATAATAGTATTATTTTAGTGCTGAATCGATCAAATACAACATGATTTGATTAATTCATAGGCTTACCAGATTTTCGGTGAAACAGGGGATAGTAGTTAAAAGTAATTGAGCTAGTATAAGTGTAACTTGGTTTGGTGTTAAGGTAATTGGAATGTTAATGGAGGTTTGAGGAAAAGTTGGTACTGGATTGGACTTATTTGAGCTTTAATTATGAATTTGTGTTAATGGCGGTTAACTTGATTATCTGAAAAGTTTGATTGAGGTTTGGTTTGTATTGGTTGTGAGTTCGGATTGGTTTGTTGAGGTTCGGAATTGATTTCCGAGTGTATTGGTATGGATTTTAGGTAATTCGGACGAATTTGAACTTAGGTTTGGACTTCAGGATGGTTTGAATATTTGAAGATTGATTCGTTAACTCTTGAAGACTGATTCGTTAGGTATTGAAGATTGATTCATTAGAAAGCTAACTGATCATTCGTTATTTTGATTCATTTGTCAAACAGATTCGCTAAAACCATCATTCGTTAAAACAGTGATATTCGTTAGAAACCACACCATTCGTTCATTTCTCATTCGTTAACCAAACTACATTCGCTACCTAATCACATTCGCTACCTAATCACATTCGCTACCTCTTATTCGTTAACCTTACACATTCGTTAAAGAGTATTCATTCGTGAAACCCATTCATTGGAATAGTACTAATTCATGAATAGTACACATAAGTTTCACATCTTTGACAAGTTAGTCCTTTGACTTTCTACCTTTGTCAAATTATGGCTTCTCAAAATCAAGCCTTGTATAATGCTCTTGCCTCACCGAACGTCTTGTTGCAACAAATGTTAACGATGGATAATGAAATCGGGTCTCACAAAAAATGTCCCAAACTTCTTAAATTGTCGGAATTCGCATATTGGGAGCCGAGATTTCGTGTTCATCTTGGATCTGTTCATCCAAGTAGTGTGAGATTTCTCGATGTTGTTTATATGGCACCACTTATGGGAAGCGAGTCACTTGGCTTCACGAAAAAGCATTTAATATGTATGAAGCTAATGAGATCAAGGAGGCTGAGAGCAAGACAAAAGCTTATTCGACTCTTACTATGGCATTTCCTAAACACATATTTCATCAATATAGTAATATCAAGACATGTGCCTCATTATTTGCTTCCTTGAAAACCCGAAGTCTAGGGAACACGCTCGAGAGCAAGAAGACGTTAGTGAAATTTCAATTTAGAAATTTTACTCTTCTGAAGAATGAGATTGGGGAAGAAATGATCAGCCGTTTTTGTCATCTTGTGGCGGAGATGTCTACGGTTTAAATTGGAACCAACTGAAGTAGACAAGATTGATACATTGAAGAATGCGTTTCCGCCATCATATTCGACATTCTTACTTGTGCTTAAGAAAATGGTTATTTTCGTAATGATCAACTTACTTCTGAGCAGTTTATTAACAAGTTGGAAGAGAGAGAATACGATTTAAAATGCCAAAACTCTCTTAAGGATAATCAAAATCCTACTTTCTATGGTGGTTCTTTACCTGCAAGCAACACTTCAAGTTCTGTTCTGATCACTGCATTCTACACTCAAAATTCTCAAGAAGAGTCTCCTAACAGTAATGCCATGCCTAATGTATGCTTCATGGCGTCAGGTGCCAATATGAGTTTAGGTCCAGTCAATCAAGCTCTCCGCCTAATGTTAATCTGAAGGTAGCGGAGCAGTTCGCGTTTTTATGTGCTTTCATGACATCTTACGAACAACTAGTTGGGATTAAGATAGCGACAAGCAAACTCATAGATGACGATTATGACCAGATTGACCCTGATGATCTAGAGCTCATGGACCTGAAATGGAACATGGCTATGATAGTACGTAAGGTAAAACGGTTTATGCAACGAACCAGAAAGGATCTACCTACTCTGAACAAGAGGGTTGGATTCGATAAATTAAAGGTTAAGTGTTACAACTGTGGAGACTTTGGACACTTTGCCAAAGAGTGTGATAAGCCGAAGAAAGAATACTTGGGTCCTCGTAATGCTGATAGGTCTTCGGGGGAAAAGTTCATCTGGATCTGAAAAGAAGAAACCATCAGAGGGGGGATCCGAATAAAGCGGCTAGTTCACAAGCCCTAGTTGCTAATGAGGGGCTGGATTAGTCACAAAGATTACTGGGGAACCAAGAAAATCTTGCTGTGGTAGAACCAGTAGAGCATTTTGAAGATGCAAGTGGCGATAATTTAAAAGATGGAAGTGAGAGTTTAGATTCAGAGACAGATTCTAATAACTCGTCAACTGAACAAAAAGAATTTTTCGCTTGCATGGCAAAGTTTGAAGAGGTTTGTACTAACTCTTCATTTAACTTATCTTTGAATGAATCACATGAGATGGTAACTACCCAAGTCATAACCGTGTGTAAGAGTTGTGGTGAACTCAAATTTAAACTTGAGCCTGCTTTACAACAAAATACTACACTCGTGAACGAGCTTTCCATGATTAAGGAATGTTTCAGATAAAAATCCAAATTGTTGGATCAATCTACACTTAAAATCAAGAATTTGTCTGAAAGCAGTCATTATCTGAAAGCGGAAGTTATCTGTAAACTTGTGATAGTTGAGAAACACTTTCAGGAGATTCTCAAACTCCGAACCAGCATCACTAAATTAGAGAAGGAAATTTTAAAGTTGAAAATAAACTTGGAAAATTTAGAGACTCTTCATTTCTCTTAAATGAAATCATTGAAGTTAACCATTTACATAAACAGAATGGTAAAGCTGGTTTGGGTTATGTTGAGATTCCTCCTCCGTTCAAAGGAGACTACACGAGCATTCCTGAGGTTGTTGAGCAATCTATAACTTCATAAACGCCCGTCGTTAATCCAATCAAAACTGAAAGTGTTGAGACATCAAAAACGACAATTAAAGAACCTGTTCATATCAAAAGCAGTTCAGTCTTTACTGAAAATGTACTAAATGGTTCTATTGAGGAATTACACGAACCGGAAGTGATTGTCAAAAACGATAATATACCTTATGACAATCATATTTTGTGTGAACCGAAGGAATTTGAACATGTTGTTTATGGTTCAAAATCCTCGGGTAATTCCTCAAACAAACCAAAAGTATCAGTTAATGTAAACAAATCTGGCAAACCCAAAGTGTCTGATGAGGATTTGATGAAATTCATTAATCCTTAAAATGAGACAAAGGAAAAGTTTTTAAATTAAAAGGCTTATCGAAAATGTTTTCGGATAAAGAAGTTCCATTGAATCTTCTTAAGCCCGAAATGATCGAAAGTGTTTTTAATGATGATACTTCAAAAGTTGCCGAACTTGAACTAGAATTTCGAAAATCTAAATCAACAAATGTTCAAGTGAAACCAGTTACAAATGTTTTTAAAACAATAAAATTTGTGAAGTCATCAGGATTGGAAAGTTCTTCGAATACTACCAATCTTGAATTTTATAAACATAAGAAGGGTTTATCAGAAATGGTTTTTAATTCAGTAACTGCTGAGAAACCAAAGATTGATGTTCATCAACCGAAGCTTGAAAACAAGACTTGCGTTCCACCACATAAAATTTTAGACAATCGTTTATGTTTTAAGTGTGGTGAAACCGGCCATGTAGCCAAGAAATGCAAAGCCAAGGTTGAAAACATCAAGTCAACAACTAAACTGACTCCAGTTGTTGAAATGAAAAATCAATCTATGGAATCTCAAGTTGATGATTCATTTATAATGTATTCGAACATCAACCCGAGGAAATTGGTTCAGGTTGATGTTCCTAAAGTATTGAACAAATTTTTTGACTTCGCTCAACCTATTTGTAAAAGAACTAACTAGGGAGTAATTCATGATAGTTACCTAAAGAAGAAAACCAAGAAACCTATCACATACTCTCAAGTGCCGAAACTTGAGTGTTAAATTAAACTTATCTCCGAAAATCTCAAAAGGAGAGCCCAAGACTGAGGCTTGGGCTGCCTTTTTGAACTAATTGTTTTACTTTATGTGCAGAGTTCATCCAGGTCTGTATCAGGAGACAAGTGGATATTAGACAGTGAATGTTCTTGGCATATTGCCGGCAACCTCGATCTTCTCAGCAATGTCCAGGATATTTCAGGGAGGGTATGTTGCGTTTGCGGGTAATAACGGTGGGATGATTACGAAAGAAGGAGAGGTATCGAATGGTAGAATCACATTCGAACGGGTTGTAAGGCCCCGAACCCCGGGAACCCTACAGTTGGTATTCATACAAAACACTTGTAAAAATATTTAAACTTGAAAATAATTCATTTCATCAAAATAACCAATTCAGAGTATAATTCAGCGGAAAACATAAATAATAAAATAAGTTCCCAAAACCAATTCAAATGTATTTTATAAAGCTTTTTAAATAAAATGTTCAATAATAAAATCTTCCATCCACGTATGCCCTTCACCGTCCAAGTAGCTTCGTGCACGTCCAAGCGATAAGGCATCCTCCTCCTAACCTGAAACTCACACTAACATGCATACAAAGTCAGCTTGAGTTGAGTGAGTTCAAATTTTTAATAAATAACATCTATAATAAAAATCATAATAGGCATTCCAAAGGTTTTAAAATATAAAAGGAGTACACCAGTTAAGCCATCATCATTGGCAAATAATCATTCTTATATATATATATATATATGCATACATATATATGAACATCTTTATAGGTACATTCCTATATATATATATATATATATAATTATATATATATAACATCCAAGTAATAACACCAGGGTCGAGCAAACGTACAACCCAAACACGTAACATCTCATCAACGTATGCAAACACAAAGTAAGCATACGTAACATCCGTAGTCGATACGACTACAACATCGCCAAATATTGGCCATACAATAATATATATATACATACCATAATATCCCAAGGCCAACTATATACTAGCAAGCCTATATAAAATAGTTTAAACGTTTCATCAAGCAATTCGCTTAGGTGTGCATGCTAGCCCAAAAACTTAAAATGAATTAAAAGGGGCATCATGAACTCACCTGACATGAGACACGGATTCACCACGAGCTAGAGATTCCCTAAGTAATCCCAAGACTCAAACACCTGCCGGTTTATATTCAATCAATACTAATGAAATTAAGATGACTCGTTTACCTTACGAGATGTTCTAACGGGGTTCGGGTCACCTAAAGCCTCGACCTCATCAAACTAAATCACAACAGCCCCCGAGGCCTCACATTCACTAAAACTACCCTTAGACACTCCCGGGAATAAAGAATTCCCAAATTACTCCCGGAAGCACTAGGTGATACCAATACGCGCATTTAAGAGTCCTTTAGGCCATTAACATCCAACTCAGCCCCGTGTGGACCCAACATGATAAAATCACAGCCAACAAGTCCACACGACGCTACACGAGTCAAATGGGTCGGTAATTCGCAAGTACAACGCACCAACTACTCAATAAACGCAATTGCGCGTTGTACCGACCCGTTGGAGTAACCTACAACCAATTCAGCCCCATAACTTATAAAAATGATTTTTCAACAGCTCGCACATCAAACCAAGTGTCCCCGAGCTGAATTGGTCGTTAATCACTTCAACCCTCACGTTAAACGCACCAAACTACAATTCTAGTCAACCGAACACAATCTTTCAAACGATAACTACTTGACCAATCTAACGAACCCCAAAGAATATGGTTTTTAAGTATGATATACTTCACATACCTAGGAGGATTTTGGTGCAAAAACCTCACTCAAAACAGTCCCGGAACAGCTCAATTGGACAGCCACCCGGTTAGCCTACAACAAGCCATTAATGGATTAATACGCGTGTTATAACGACCAATTATGGTGTAAAAGACTTGAGGAATCGTAGTACTAACCTTTAATTGATATTTTACGTTCACGACTTGGCCCAAAAAAAGAAAAATCACAGGGGGGGCTGTGTTGCTCCGATCGGACCAGCAAGAGGGGGGGGGAGTTAGGGTTTTAAGTATTATGTTATAACATAAAAATATTTCATTCTAGCCCCTCTAAATTGAATAATAAGGAAACTTGGAAGAAAGTTAAACGATTAAACGTACCGAGATGACGTAAAGGCTTCCGAGAAACGTCGGTTAAATCCTGAGAATTATACATATTCTACAAGCTCTAAATCTTTGAACTGGAAATTAACGAGTGTTACACAGGTAAATTATTGTGAGAAGGTAGACCAAAATCTGTTGAGTGTCTCACAGATATGTGACAAGAAGTACACTACCATCTTCAGCGACAAGGAATGTGTTATCCTTCAACCGGGATACACAATTCCTGAAGATATGGTTGTAATGCGATCTCCTCGATCACATGATATTTATGTCCTCGACATGAGTACTAATTTAAATGTTTCACCCTCTGAAACGTGTTTCGTCTCTAAGGCAACGGAGAAAGACTCGATTATGTGGCATCGACGCATGGGACACATCCACGTTCACAAAATGAATCATCTAATTACGAATGATTTGGTGGATGGTGTGACCCTCAAGAATTTCAAGCTGATCGATCAATGCGTTGCGTGCAAGAAGGGGAAACTGAAGAAGAAGTCACACCGAGCAAATCGATTAATTCGATTATCACACCACTGGAACAACTTCACATGGATTCACTTGTTCCAGTGAACTGTGCCAGTATTGCGGGTGATACTTATTGTCTGGAGGTGACCGATGACTTCTCTCGGTACTCGTGGGCATTATTTATGGGTTCTAAAGATCAGACACCTGTTTTCATTCAGAATCTTATCACTAAGATCGAATCACTTTACAAATTAAAAGTGAGACGAATTCAAATTGATAAAAGTTATGAATTTAAAAACAATGTGTTAGATTTATTTTGTATTCAACATGGAATACATCGGGAATTCAGTGCGCCGTATGTTCCTCAACAGAACGGTGTGTCTAAACAGAAGAATCGGACTATGATAGAAGCGGCTAGGACGACACTAGCAGATTCTAAGCTTCCCGTTTAATTCTGGAGCAAGGCTGTGAATATTGCCTGTTACACGTTGAATCGCGTCCTAACGGTTAAGAAGTTCAAGAAAACGAGTTATGAACTTCTGAATAACCGAAAGTCGAATCTAAAGTATTTGGAACCATTTGGGTGCCCATGTATGGTGTTGAAGAGAGATGCCGGGAAATTTGATGAAAAGGCATCTGAAGGATATTTTCTTGGATATAATTCTCCCAAGAAGCGTATCTTCAATCTTTCTTCGGGGTGTGTAGAGGAATGGTATCATGTAGATTTTCAAAGCTACACTACACCTCCAGCCAGCAAGGGACCTGATTGGAAGTTCGACCTATGATGGCTTATTTAATTCGTTCACACCAGCCGTTGATGACATAACTGAAGACTTGGTACGATCTTATTTAGAGTAACAATGTTTTCCGATACCAAGTTCTTCTACTTTCGATGTGAACGAAACCCCTAATGTATCGGAAACATCAAATTATGTTTCTGATTCTTCCGATGACGCTGACTTCGTTGACACTTCTTTAGTTCCGTTGGACGAAGCTCAAGAAACTCACGAGACTGTCTCTTTATGTTGGACTCGGTCTGCCCAAGACACATACTATTATTGATGTGGCTAGTACGTCATGATCCAAGTCGGGTCATACCCAATTACAAGCTAGACAAACACCAATTATATTTGTTTATATATGATATGATCATAAGTAAATAAATATTGACACTTATGCTATTTGGAAAGGGTTTCTAAATACAATGTACTTGTGAAAAGAATAAATCAAATGGATGATTTATACTTTGAGAGAGAGCATTCCATATTGTTACTTAAGATGGTTATAACAATATGTTAAGCATGCTAGCTATAATGTGTCATTGTGTATAACACAAAGCATTGTGTGTAACGCAATATAACTGTGTATAACACAGTATATGTGTGTATAACACAAAGCATTGTGTATGACACAATATATGTGTGTAGAACACAAAGCATTGTGTATAACACAATATAAGTATATCTGACACAATACAAGGTTATATAACACAATGTAAGTTATGTTACACAATGGAGGTAATATAACACAATGTAAGTTATATTTGGAAACTTTGAAATAATGATAATAATAAGAAAGAAAGGAGGGACCCCCCTTTTCTTGTCTTTATTTTATTATTATTTAGAGATAGTGGGTACATGCAAGGAGTTTTATTGGGTATCTTGGGAGGTGCCTTCAATGACCTCCCAACTATTTCTCTCACACACTTAACACAACACAAGTAACAAACACACTCTCCTCTCTTTCTCTCTAGAATTTTTCGGCCAAAGGAAGGAGCAAGGAAGGAGGTGATTTCAAGTGTGAATCCTAGCTAAACAAGGTGTATTGTCGGAGGCTTGGGGTATGTAAGCTTGAAGACCTTCCCATTGAAGTTCTTGCCTTCCTACCATCCTCTCCTTCACTCGGATTTGATTCTCTTGAAAGCTAGTCTTACATGCAAGAACTTATAGTGACATGCAGGTGTTTGATAGTATGTATTTCGTATATGGATCCGGGATGGGTTTTGCATGTATAAAATTGGTTTTATACACTATAAACTAACAATATTTAAAACTAATTTCCACTGCGTTTTTCATAAAATTGGTGTTTTATGACTTTGATAATCTTGTTAAAACCCAACAATGGCATCAAGAGCCGCTTATACGGATGCATGCTTCATGAGACCCAAAAATTTTAGGGTTTATGGTGGGGTTTACCATTTGGCCAAAAATTTTAGGGGTTTTGGTTACCCCATGGTTTTTCAAGGTTATACTTTACATGCATGTGGTAATTTTGAAAAACTAAGTCATTTGGATGATTTATTGTGTTGTTTGGACAAAACCCAAAACTTTCGGTTTGGTCTTGATTTGGCCGAAAGTTTTAGGATCATTGGGGAACCATTTTGGTCATTGTGTTATTGCATATTTAGAGGTGTAATAGATGTTCATAACCTAGCCATGGCCTTGTGTTTGGTTGAATGATTGTGTTGTGGTTGATAATTTGTTCGATATGGTTGTAATATTATTTGGGTTTTGTAATCTATTTATTCATTCATTTGGTTTGTAATAATAAATAGGTTAGATGTATTTCTTTTACTAGAAAAATATATTAGGATATATTTTTTGTAAAAGAAGATGCAAGGAAGAAGACCCAAGTAATGGATGGTGACCACAACACGGGGGTGAACACTTGGAGCATTTGGATGCAGGATCAAGTGGGAGTTTACCGACACAAGCTTAAGTCCTTTTGGGTCCCTTAGGAGAGACTTTTTTGCACACTTGTCTTCGGTCAACAAGTGTGGTCAATAATAAGAGGCTATGGTTATGAACTTGTGGTTGTATATGTTTTGTGCTTGCATGGTTGATTTACTTTTGTTTGTGTTATTGCAATGTGATTGTTAACAACTTAAAAATCAACAACTAGCATAAAATTGGTTCTTAGAAATCGTTAGGTAATAAAATTGGTTTTATTAAAGATTAATGATTTCATAATAAAATGGGTTTTATTAATAGGAACTTTGAAAATGGGTTTTTCAACTAAGTACCATACATTTGAATGCATGCAAACGGAAGGTACATAAAAGGTTTTCCAATCTAGAATTTAGAAAATGAAAATCCCTTTTATAAAATAAGTCGAACACCATCATTTTATACAACACTCGAATCACTTGGGAACTCGATATGGGATAAAGGTCACCTAACCATGTTGGAGGAAACTTGTGAGTTTGAGGTGGGTTTGCCATATTTGTGGGATAAAGATCACCTAACCACTTGTATTTAAAGTCACATGTGTGTATAAGTAGGACGACTTAAATTGGAAACCATGTGAATAGGGTCACCGAAACATGGTGTTCAATGGTTTTGATGGGACTAAACATGCCAACTAAATTTGAGATGTTTAACCGATCCCATAAAACTAGAAGTTGCAAAGGGTTGCAATCGTCAAACGTTGACTACCTTGTTAATTTAAATAGTAGGATAAATGTCACCTAACTACTATTTGAATGTAACATTGTTCTAGATTTTAATCATTAATTGTCTAGGAGACATAAAGGGTATTAACGATTAAAATTAATTATTGATACCGAAAATACTAAAATTGAGCTTTGTTATATATGTAGATGGCCGCAATCAACAATCCACCTAACGTTTTTATCCCACCCGTTAACAACCTATCACAAAGATCTATTCTTGATAAGGATCTTCTCAACTATAACAACTTTATGGATTGGTATCGAAACTTGAGAATCGTTCTCAAGCAAGAAAAGAAATACTACGTAATAGAAGAGCCTATTCCCGATGAACCTAGCGTTGACGATGTCCAAGACCATATTGATTGGGTTAAGCACAATGAGGATTCGGTGCAAGTTTCTTGCCTCATGTTGGGAACTATGGTTCCCGAGATTCAAAAGGATTTTGAACTTCATGGGGCATACGACATGATCACCCAACTTAAGGAAATGCTCCTTACACAAGCTAGGGTGGAACGCTTCGAAACGGTTCGAGCGCTTCATGCATGTCGTATGGAAGAAACCCAATCGTTTCTTCCTATGTGCTTAAGATGAAAAGCCACATTAATCCTCTCGAGCGCCCTAATTGTCCCGTATCAAAGGAGTTAGCCACGGATTTGATCCTAAATGGGCTAACCAAGAAATTTGAAACCTTACAATATGAATGGATGGGACAAAAGCATTGGTCAGCTTCATGCAATGCTCAAGACGGCTGAGACGGGAATGGGGAAAAAGGTTTTACCCGTTCTCACAATCAATGAAGGTGAAAATAGCAAGAGGCATCATTCGGAACCTAAGGAAAAGGTTGCCAAAGGTAAGGGACAAGTCAAAGGCAAGTTCAAGGGAAAGGCAAAAGTGGAACCACCCAAACCAAAGAAGCTAAAGGTTAGAGCGGAGGATCCATGCTTTGGATGTGGGGAGATTGGGTATTGGATGAGGAATTGTCCAACCCATCTCAAAGAGTTGAAAGCTAAAAGCGATGCAGGGCAAACCTCGGGTACAACTTTCATGATTCATGTTGATCTTAATATTATTTCCTCTAACACATTGGTATTGGATACCGGATGTGGAACTCATATTCGTAATTTGTTGCAGGGGTTCAAAGGAAATGAAAGATTCAAGAAAGGAGATATTAGTCTCTTCATGGGCAACGGAGCAAAGGTTGTTGTCGAAGCCCGAGGGGACTGCATTTTGAAGCTTCCAAATAGTTTGGAAGTTATTTTGAATGATGTTTTGTATGCTCCTAGTTTATCTAGGAATATTATCTCAGTTTCCTTCTTAAGACAATATGGTTATGATTTTAAATTTATGGATGCTTGTATTTATGTTTTCATGAATGATGTATTTTGTTTTAAAGCAATGCCATTTAATGGCATTTATGAATTGGTTCATAATAACACATCTTATGATAACATGTCGTACCAATCAAGCACCAAGAGACTTAAAATGGATTTGAGTAAGACTTATCTTTGGCATTGTCGCCTTGGTCATATAAACAAACATCGCATAAATACGCTTCAAAAGAATGGTCTTTTGGAATCAAGTGAAGATGATTCATTTGATAAATGCAAGTCTTGTATGTTAGGAAAGATGACCGAGGACCCCTTTAGTGGAACAAACGAAGGGGCAAAGACTTATTGGGTATCATACATTCGGATGTATATGGTCCTTTTAAGGAAATGACAAGGAATGGTGAAAGATACTTCATTACCTTTATTGACGATTATAGTCGTTATGGGTATGTGTACTTGTTAAGACACAAAGACGAAGCTTTTGAAATATTCAAAATCTTTCAAAATGAAGTACAAAATCAACTCGATAAAACCATCAAAGTACTTCGTTCGGATAGAGGAGCTGAATACCTAAGTCATGCTTTCCAAGATCATCTTAGGAGTTGTGGGATCATCTCACAACTTACTCCGCCCGGAACACCACAACATAATGGTGTGTCCGAAAGGAGGAATCAAACTCTATTAGATATGGTTCGATCTATGATGGCTAGAAGCACATTGCCTTTATCATTTTGGGGTTTCGCTTTGCTCTCCGCGGCCCGTATTCTAAATATGGCCCCAACCAAGAAAGTGGACAAGACACCTTTTGAAATATGAAATGGAAGGGCTCCATCGTTATCATATTTAAAGGTATAGGGTTGTGAGGCTTATGTCAAGAACAACACCCAAAACAAACTTGAAAGTCGATCCACTAAGTGTATCTTTGTAGGATATCCCAAAGATTCTATGGGATATTATTTCTACAACCCAACCGAGCAAAAACTCTTCGTTGCTCGAAAGGCCGAGTTCTTGGAAACTAAGTTCCTTATGGAAGGTGCTAGTAGAATGGTGGAACTTGAGGAGGATCGAGAACCACAAGCTGATACACGTAGGGCTAGCAATTTATACACGAGACACGATTACACGACACGTACCTACACGACTTTAACAGGTAACGGTAAGGCCTTAACAGGTTTCGTGTACTAAACGGGTAGACACGAATTTACCTGTTAATTTTCGTGTCTAAACAGGTAAAATACCTATTTACCTGTAAGTACCTGGTTAGATTTTTATAATTAAATATATATATATATATATATAATATTATAATTATAAACTATTATTATCCATTTGTTCCCAACCCTAACTCCCGTTTCAACTTTCACTTTTCCACTTTCACGTTTCCAAACCCTAACTCACTTCTCCATCGCCGCCACCACTTCTCCGGCTAAACCTCTCTTCGCCTGCCGCCCTTCTCCGGTGATTCCTCTGCCACCACTTCTCAGCCGGCACCACTTTCTCACTGGACTTTCTCAGTTTCTCCTCTCCGTTGTCAGAGCCGCCGCCGCCTGCCGGTGCTTCCTTCTACTTAGTAATGTTGCTTGATAAAACTATATGAATATGCCCAATTGTCCATATGATTAATATGACTAATTGACTATACTTATTTTGAGTGTAGATTTGATTGTTTGCTTGCTTGGAATTGAAGATTTGAGAAGAAAGACCAATTGGAGCTTGGAAGTTTGGAACTTGATGTTGTTTGATTAGAATTCGGATGCTTTATTTTAAGACTTTTATGAACTTTCAACGACTTTTGTTTCCTTGTTATTGTTTGCTTCTATGGTTTTTTGTCTTAAAATTGTTATGGATCATGGATTTATGTTTTATTTTAAGACTTTTATGGACTTTTGACGACTTTTATTTCCCTAAACAGGTTGTCAAATATGTGTTACTAAACAGCTCTTATCATGTATTATCATGTATTATCGTATATTACAGGTATTAACAGGTTCGTGTTCGTGTTTAGGATACAGGTACACGAAAAGTTTTCGTGTCGTGTACAAGTATACCCATTTCGTGTTCGTGTCTTATCGTGTACGGTATACACGATATGCCAGTCCTAGATATACGTTTGGTTGATACTAGCAATCAACAAGAGGATGTTAAGAATGATCAAATGGTTGATCAAAACACACAAAACGTTCGCAAATCCGATAGAATTAGTCATCCACCCGAAAGATATGGATTTTTCAAGGATGGATGCTATGTGGTAGATTCGGATGAACCCACCACATACCGTGATGCAATGTCACAATCCGATTGTGACAAATGGCTAGAAGCCATGAACGTTGAGATGCAATCCATGCATGACAACCAAGTATGGGATTTGGTTGTACCACCTCTTAATTCCAAACCGGTTGGAAGTAAATGGGTTTTCAAGAAGAAAACCGATATACATGGAAACTTGGATACTTACAAAGCAAGACTTGTAGCAAAAGGTTTCACTCAAACTCAAAGGGTTGACTATGATGAAACTTTTTCTCCCGTAGCAATGCTAAAGTCTATTAGGATATTGTTTGCCATAGCCGCACATTATGACTATGAGATATGGCAAATGGATGCCAAAACCGCTTTTCTAAATGGACATCTTGAGGAAGATGTCTATATGGTTCAACCCGAAGGTTTTGTCGATCCACAACATCTTAACAAAGTATGCAAGTTAAAGAAATCAATCTATGGATTGAAACAAGCATCTAGAAGTTGGAATCACCGTTTTAATGAAGAAGTTAAGAACTTTGGATTCCTCAAGAATGGTGATGAAGCTTGTGTGTATAAGAAAGCTAGTGGGAACATCATCACTATCTTAGTATTGTATGTTGATGACATACTACTATTTGGAAATGACATTCCAACCATGGAAAGTGTAAAAGCATGGCTTAGAAGTTGTTTTTCCATCAAAGATCTTGGTGAAGTCGCCTATATATTAGGAATAAAGATCTATAGGGATAGATTAAGGCGGTTGATATGTTTAAAACAAAGTGCATACATTGACAAAATATTGAAAAGGTTCAAGATGGAGAACTCTAAGAGAGGTTTGGTACCTATTCAAAGAGGAATGATATTGAGTGCATCTCAATGTCTAAGCTCAAAGGATGAGCAAGAGAAAATGAATGGAATCCCATACGCATCGGCTATTGGATCCATCATGTATGCAATGTTATGCACTAGACCGGATGTATCATGAGCTTTAAGCATGACAAGTAGATTCCAACATAATCCGGGAAGTAGCCATTAGATGGCGGTTAAGAGTATATTGAAATACCTTAGAAGGACTAAGGACATGTTTCTAATATACGGTTCGGGTGAGGAGGAACTCGTTGTAAAGGGTTACACGGATGCGAGTTTCCAAACCGATCGAGATGATTCTCGATCACAATCGAGATATGTTTCCGTTATGAATGGTGGGCCAGTCTCTTGGAAGAGCTCGAAACAAGATGTGGTAGCCTTGTCCACCACAGAATCGGACTACATCGCCGCCTCATTCTGCATGGATTAAGAAATTCATTGCTTACCTAGGGGTGGTCCGTACCATTCAGGACCCTCTAGAAATCTTTTGTGAAAACGAGGGTGCCATTGCTCAAATCAAGGAACCTCATGCTCATCAAAATACGAGGCACATTGAGCGGTGGTTCAACTACATAAGGGATGAAGTTGAGAAAGGAAAGATATGTATTCACAAAGTTCAAACCGATCAAAACATTGCGGATCCACTCACAAAGCTCCTTGAAAGGCCAAAGCTTGAAGGTCATACTTGTGCCTTAGGATTTCGATATTCTAGTGACTGGATATGATCAAATTTTGCATTTGGATATCGGAACAATTGTTATTTTGACTCATTCATATGATTATGGTTTATGATTATGTCATTTTGAGTTATGTTCCATTTTAGCATGTTTAAATCCATGAATAAGTTACTTATTCTAAATGTCCGTAGTCATTCATATTTGTGGGAACAAACATGAAGGTAAGACTATTATGAACTTGGGTTGGTGGATATTCATAAGGTATGAATATAGAGCAAAAGGTTGTTGCCAAGATTCATAGATATTTATGGGATATAAGTATTGGACTGACCCGCTCTCAAATATTACTTCATGGAATCTTTGTGATTGATCATAAGTAAATTTGAGTAAAGGAGAATATCATAGTATCCTCTGACCTGATATACATATTAGGTCTTGATATTCACCAAATATTATACTTTGACTTAGTTCTTCGCTGCTCTGAAACATGACGGTACATAATTCTAATATCAGGTATGGTACTAGGTGATTGTGAGAGACGTATGTAGTCAAAAGGGGATTTATCGCTCTTATTCGTTAAGAGTAAGATGTCTAAGGCCAGCAAAGTTAAATCAACAGAGAATGATCACTCTATGTCTCTGGATTTAACATGACATCTGAGACAAAAGGATAAATGATAGATTCACCTAAATCATTTCAAGTAAGGGACTTGAAGGGGATGATGTTATTGAATGGCACTTCGTCATGCGTAATAGGAGTAGTAAACCGTATTTAGGCGGTATTTGCTACTTGCATCAATCTTCTATATATCTTGTGCAAGTGGGAGATTGTTGGACTCGGTCTGCCCAAGACACATATTATTATTAATATGGCTAGTACGTCATGATCCAAGTCGGGTCATACCCAATAACAAGCTAGACAAACACCAATTATATTTGTTTATATATGATATGATCATAAGTAAATAAATATTGACACTTATGTTATTTGGAAAGGGTTTCTAAATACAATGTACTTGTGAAAAGAATAAATCAAATGGATGATATACTTTGAGAGAGAGCATTCCATATTGTTGCTTAAGATGGTTATAACAATATGTTAAGCATGCTAGCTATAATGTGTCATTGTGTATAACACAAAGCATTGTGTGTAACGCAATATAACTGTGTATAACACAGTATACGTGTGTATAACACAAAGCATTGTGTATGACACAATATAACTGTGTATGGCACAATATATGTGTGTAGAACACAAAGCACTTTGTATAACACAATATAAGTATATCTGACACAATACAAGGTTATATAACACAATGTAAGTTATGTTACACAATGGAGGTAATATAACACAATGTAAGTTATATTTGGAAACTTTGAAATAATGATAATAATAAGAAAGAAAGGAGGGAACCCCCTCTTCTTGTCTTTATTTTATTATTATTTAGAGATAGTGGGTACATGCAAAGAGTTTTATTGGGTATCTTGGGAGGTGCCTTCAATGACCTCCCAACTCTTTCTCTCACACACTTAACACAACACAAGTAACAAACACACTCTCCTCTCTTTCTCTCTTGAATTTTTCGGCCAAAGGAAGGAGCAAGGAAGGAGGTGATTTCAAGTGTGAATCCTAGCTAAACAAGGTGTATTGTCGGAGGCTTGGGGTATGCAAGCTTGAGGACCTTCCCATTGAAGTTCTTGCCTTCCTACCATCCTCTCCTTCACTCGGATTTGATTCTCTTGAAAGCTAGTCTTACATGCAAGAACTTATAGTGACATGCATATGTTTGATAGTATTTATTTCGTATATGGATCCGGGATTGGGTTTTGCATGTATAAAATTGGTTTTATACACTATAAACTAACAATATTTAAAACTAATTTCCGCTGCGTTTTTCATAAAATTGGTGTTTTATGACTTTGATAATCTTGTTAAAACCTAACACTATAGACACAGCCGAGGAAAATATCACCAATCTTGGTGATAATGTATCTGTACCTGTGAATCCTTCTTTAAGGATTCACACTAATCATCCGTAGGAACAGATAATTGGTGATTTTAATGACGGTGTTCGAACGAGACACCAGTGGGCTAATGTATGCGATGAGATAGTTGATTGTAACGTATCTCCTTTAGAAGATCCGGTGTTGTGTGCATATGAGGATTTGCATTCAACACGGATTCTGAATATTGCACAATACACTTGCTTCTTATCTCAGATAGAACCGACAAGTATCACAATGGCACTTAAGGAACCATCTTGGGTTGAGGCTTTGCCAGAGTTGCTGCGGAAGTTTGTACGACTGGGTGTATGGGATCTTATAGACAAACCCGACCGAGTGAAAAGGGCGATACCGACTAAGTGGGTTTATAAGTGCAAGAAAGATGACCGTGGGGTAATCATGAGAAACAAGGCACGATTGGTCGTACTAAGATATAATCAACAAGAAGGCATTAACTACACGGAAGTGTACGCTCCAGTAGCACGACTGGAAGCATTAAGCATATTTCTAGCCTACGTAGCCAACAAGAACTTCAAAGTTTATCAGATGGATGTTAAATCGGCATTCTTTAACGGGGAAATTCACGAAGAAGTTTACGTGAAACAGCCTCCTAGTTTTGAAGATCCAGACTATCCTAAGCGTGTTTGCCATTTCAACAAGGCTCTACATGGTTTACACCAGGCCCCGAGAGCCTGGTACAGCACGTTGGCTGACCATTTGATAGATGGTGGCTTCAAAAGGGGAACTGTGGATTGTACATTATTTTTCAAGAATGTTGGTGACGATCTACTCCTCGTCCAAATTTTCGTGGATGGTATCATTTTTGGTTCGACGAATGACAGCTTATGTAAAGAGTTCGAGACAATGATGCAGACAAAATTCGAGATGAGTTCGATGGGGGTGATGAGCTTCTTTTTGGAACTGCAAGTTCACCAATTTGAGACCGGGATCTTTATCCATCAAACGAAATACGTGAACGATGTCTTGAGCCGATTCAAGATATTTTCCGGAAAAATCGCTTCGACACCTCTCCCCGTGGGTCACAATTTGTCACCAGATGAATTGGAGGTTACCGTTGATCCGACCCTGTATCGAGCCATGATCAGTTCACTTATGTATTTGACTGCATCACGTCCTCATATTATGTTTGTTGTTTGTATGTGCTAGGTATCAATCGAGTCCCCTAGTGACTCATCTGGCGGTAGTTAAGCGTATCTTACGTTATCTAAGGGGAAATCCTGACACCGGGTTATGGTACCCAAGGACGATAAGTTTGATCTGACGGCTTATACTGACTCGGACTATGGAGGATGCAAGATCAACTTCAAGTATACTATAGCGGATTGTCAGTTCTTAGCAAACCGGCTTGTTTCCTGGCAGTGTAAGAAGAAGACAATGGTCTCTACTTCAACAGCCGAAGTGGAATACGAGGCGGCCTCGAGTTGCTGTTCACAAGTTCTCTGGATCCAGCAGCATCTGCGGGATTACGGTTTGAAGTTTCTTACTACTCTCATTTATATTGACAATTCGGCCGCTATTTCAATAACCAAAAATCCGGATCAACATTTCAAAACTAAACATATTGAAATCTGTTATCACTTCATACGTGATTATTTCTTCAATAAAGCGGTACGCAACGCCTCCTAAGTAATGAATGCTCCAGCCAGTTGCAAATCGAGCCAAGTGGCGGCACAACCTGTAAGCGAAAACGAGAACAAATGGAGGAAAATGGCATCTTCATTAGCACCTTGCAAATTGAACGTTCTGAGCACACGGTTAAGACGGTTGATGTGCGCTGGTACGTCTTCATTGTCAAGGCCATGGAATAGGTTACTCTAGGTGAGATTGGTTATGGCATAAGATGGAATCTGCCAGGAATTAACGTTATTGATTAAGGGGGTGATGATGGGCGAGTGATCTCCGGTGAAACCCTCGAAGGCTTGTTGGTAAAAGGTTCGGTAGTCGGCCATTTGAATATCGGGAATGGTTTTGGGACTCGACGATGGTGAACTATGTGGTGATGACTTCGGTGGAGAATCTATGATGATCAGTGATGATTAACTAGCCTCAGACTTTAACGGAGTTGGTCCTGTGAACGAAGATGTGGCATAAACCTGAAAAACACACAAGAACATATCAATAGACTCTAA